>NC_133659.1:77810155-78110155 GCF_037893015.1 Macrotis lagotis
GTCATCTACCCCTGAAGACAATTGAGACCCAGATGAGCTAAATTGATTATTAAGATAAAGTGTTTTCAGGAACACAATCCAATTGGTGCAAGAAGTATGAACGAAGGATTAGGAAGGAGGCAGAATAATTTAATTGTTAAGAGGTGATTATTATAGTCTAGGTAAATGACAAAGAATATAAGCAGGATATGAATGTCACATGATTTGGGGAGGTGGAATTGACCAAAATAATAAGTTATTTGTAGTAAAATGAGAAATCAAAGATCACCTGCCTTCAAGGTGTGTGATCATAGAATAAAATTAGATGGTGTTATAATTAGAATCATAAAAGTCACATAACAACAGGTTGGAGGGAAGGATGAACTTGGCTATATCAAGGTCAGGATTCAGAATATATGTGGAGTTATTGTAGATGGTTGAAACTGGTGTGGGTGAGTCAGATGGCCAAAGGAGAGAGTGCTAAGTGATCACCCTGAATTGAACCATCCACTAGAAGTCTGGAAGCAGATGATAGAGGAGATGTATGATTAAAACTTGGAAGAATGTTGTCTCTAAAGCTAAAGAAGTAGAAGGGGGAGCAGAGGGTGGTAGAGGCATCAGTGAAAATGAGAACTAGTTTTAAAGTCATTGAATTTGCTTACTGAAGGTCATTGGTGCCTTTTTAAAGAAAAGTTTCTGTCGAGTGGATGAGGCCCAAGTTAGAGGCCCAAGTTAGAGTCGGGGCCTAGGAGGGATTGAGTTTTGAGATGTGGGAAACAGTGACAAGAACAAAATATGGGACAATGGCTGGAGCATTCTGAGGGATAAGGGGAAGAATTTTTTAGTATTGGAGACTAAAATGTGTTTGTAGACAATTGAGGAGAAAAGAAATGGGATTTAGGACACAGGTAACCCGAATGAATTGTAAAAATGTCTTGCTTGAGGAGTGTGTGTGGTGAGAAGTGATGATGCTTAAAAATGCTTTGAAGATGGAGATTTGGGGATGATTGCATGGCCCTCTGTTGTCTTAACTGAAAACCTTAATATATCTCATCATTACATCCATTCAGATGACTTTATAGGAATCCATTTAGAAATTGTTAAATTAAATAGCTGCTAGTTAGTGTTAATATTTTTGTAGCATTGAACAGGTGATTTTAATGAAATGTCAATTTTAAGTGTATAGTATGTGATCCTTGGTACTTCTTCTAATAGGCAAGCTTCAAAGGCGTATTTGAATTGTAGCTTTATTGCTAACTTTTAGATATTGATTCCAATTTCTATTGAGAAAATAATAGAATTCGCTTAAAATTTCACATTTAAAAGCATTTTTAAAAGTAACCAATTACAGAAAGACTAGTCATTGTTTCTTGGTCCAGCATGCAGTTATTCTTCATTTTTGAATTTTTAATCTCTTTTCCACTGGCCCCTTCCTCTATGTATACCTATATACTCAAGTCTAATTTTTTAAAAAGTCCTCTGGATGATATGGTTACTATACAACCTCTCCTCCATAATGAGTAACAAGATTGAATACTTATGTTTATTTGGCTTTTTTCCAGCCCCCCCAAACCCCTGTTATTTCCCTATACATATTGTTTTCCAGTAATGCAGGGATAAATAACACACTAGTAAGTTTCAATAAACCGAATATTTCAATGAACTGAAGAAAAAATAACAAATACATTTTAGTTCTAATAGTAATTTTTGCCTTGTTGGTATTTTTTTTTTAAAGTTTGATCACCAATTGAATTAGTTTGACCATATTGGATCCTATATTTATATCTCCACATTGTTAAAATTGTGTTTTCCTTTCTTAGGTATGGAGATGGTCCTCGCCCACCCAAAATGGCTAGATATGACAATGGAGGGGGATTCAGAGGTCGAAGTGGTCAGCGAGGTTCTGGCTATCAAGGTGGAGGATATGGTGGGAGAGGATATGGTGGGGGCTCTAATTCATACCAAGGAGGATATGGTAGTGGAGGATACAGAGGCTCAGGTGGTTATAGAGGCTCTGGAGGAGGTTATGGTGGAGGAATGGGTGGAGGAGGATATAGAGGGTCTGGAGGATTCCCTCGAGGAGGAAACAGAGGTGGTTATGGGATGGGTTTTGGAGGTGGCTTTTGAGGAAATAATCAACTGCTTTCAGTGCTCTCTCTTCATCTCCCAAGTAGTCAGTACTAAAATATGCATGTTACATTTTTTCAAGAGATTTGTTTGCTGCCATTAAGGCTAAAATCTATTTTCCACTCACTGTGTTGTTCAATGTAGTTTAAAGAAAACTAAGTATGTAGGTATATTGGTGATTTTGTTTATTATGTAAAATATTGATGATCTCCTATTACAGAGTACCACAGTTTGTATTATTTTGTTCTTAATAAAGTAAGTTTTGTTTTTTGAAATTAATGTGATATTTTCTTGGCTTTAGTTTAATACTATGGAAAATAAAATATTACACTGAACCTAAGTCATGTGTTTAATCATTGCTTTTTACATATTAAATTATGTTTACAAGTCTTTGGGGAATAGTAATTTTATTCTACCAGTTAAACTATTAGAATTCATCTAGTTCAGACTGGAAGAAAAGTTGTTTCAAAGCATCTTTTGAACATTAGAGGTAAGCACTGTTGTGGTTTTTAGCTTGTTTTTGGAGCACAAAGGACAGTTGCCTGGGAATTTGCATGAATATCCTTGAAATATATTTCTAGTATATTACAAGCCAGTGCATAATACATTTAACACCTCCAAGAGACTAACTTGACTGCAGTCAAGTGAAGATTATTGATCCCTTATCAGAATGTTTTTAAATGCATATTTAAACATATCCTTTAAATTCTTAAAAAAAATTCTCAGCCTCCCCCAGGTTAGGTCAAGTCAACAAGCATTTGTTAAGGCTCTGTGCTAAGCATTGGGGATAGAAAAGCAAGACAGCTCCCTATTCTCAAGGAGCCAAAGGAGACAACATTCAAAGAACCACGTACAGATGGCATCAACAGGATAAACTGGAGGTAATCACCAAGCGGGGCATCAGGGAGCTTCAGGCACGAGGGATAACCCTTGAACCATGATCACAGCCAGGAGATAAAAGAGCAAGAAAGCCAGTCATTTGGTGGGTGGGGGCAAGTTTATGGAGAGTTTTAAATTTTTGTTAGTTTGAAATGTCGAGGACAAAGTTGCTGATTTAGATAGTTTGAGAAATTTTAAGTGAGAAATCTGAAGCTAATTTTAATTCAGAAGCTGGGAGGGAGATGTAGGGAGCTGCTACTACTGCTGATGATGTAGAAGACCCAATACTAGTTTTGTTAGACTGGCTGATGGGTCTCCTGAGCCAGATTGGCCACTAGTGATAGCACTGAGCCACCTAGCATATACCCAGGTGCTCTGGAGAGTCCAGTATGGCAGTGAAAAGATTTTCCAAAGCAGCAGCTTGCCTACCATCAACCTGGGTTCAATTTTAGAAGATCAGCTTGGCAGAGAATCTCTTGCCCAAAGAGAAGCTCCCTTCCATAGGAGCTGTTGCTGAAAGTAGAAGCCAGATCCCTTGAGTAAATCAAATTCTGGACAATACTGCTTATTCTTTGCAATGAAGTTAAACCTTAATGAGGCTGCTAAGAATTAGAAAAAAGTTTTTGTAGGCTTTTAATTTAGAAATTTTAGTAAGTTCTAAAGGCTCAATAATTGCTCGTTTGTTTCTCCTTTTAAAGGATTATTGAAAGCTTAGGTTGTTATTTTATACTGCTGGGTTGCAACTTCCCTACCACTTCATCAGCAGTGATTCTTGTCTCTTTCTCTAGTTCATGGAGGATTTTTGTCCAATATGCTAGAAGCCCAAAATTTAGATCTTTTATCTTGAGACTACCAGTATGACGATACCACTACTTAGTGAATTTACTTTCCTAACCACTTTCCTTTTTAACTTGATCAATACTTTTGATATTTTACACATTTTGAACTGAAATCAGCAGCAGTATGCCAATCCTATTAATGCATCTTCCTGTTGTCATTTGGGTTATTTTTATATGTGAGATAAGTTTGTCAATAACTAATTTGTTGGGTTTTTGTAACCCAAGTAGATATATTTTATCCTGTTTGCAAATAAGGAAATAAGTATTTAGAAGATTGAAGGATGTGCTGCCTGCAGTTTATCTAGGGAAGTATCAGAATTCATCTGTATTTTAGGATGGCAATATCATGATCCTCTTGACACATCAGATGGACTTTTGCTACATCAGCTATTTGGCATATGATCATTGAAAATGTAATTTTCCAAATATGCCAGTGGGCAAATTAAATAAGTGATCTCTCAAGCAGTGTGCATTTTTCATCCATTTTTGTTTAAATGGTTGAACCAGTCTCAGCATGGATTTCAGTTAAAAAAAGTAATTGTGATTTGAAAATAGCACATTGAGAACCTTACCATTAAAGGGAATTCCTTTTGGCTCTGGTATAATAAATTTGAACTATTAAGCCTGAGAACTCCACCCTAAAGCCAAACCCTTGCAGAAAATGAAAATCTTCCTCTAGGTTCCTGGTAATTAATCAAAGCCCCTCTGGCTACACACTCCTCCCCATCCCAGTGATTTAGAAACCTAGTCTAAAGTACCTGGTAATTTGAATTCATCTGCAACTGTTTTGTTTCCTGCTCCCGCCATGGAGTACACCCTAAGGGCTCCCTCACCCACACTTCGCAGCTTCCTTTTGTGTGTTGTCTTAATGCACTAAATTGTAAATTCTTCCAAGGAAAGGTTTCTGTTCTGTGTATCATAGGCAGTTAATGTTTGTTGAATTGTCCCCTATGCAGGATCCTTTATTCCTGATCCTAGCAACCTAAACTCTGGAAGCAAATACCTTCCTCTGTGCTCTTTGAAATACCTGCTCCAGACAGCAGACTGGCTCTCAGGTGTCCCTGAGCTGCCTTTGCAGCTCTCTGACCCCCACCTCACTGGTAAAGGTAGAAGAGGGAGACTTCTCCCCTGACTCCAGTTCAGCTTACTCATTACATGTGATCTTTTCCACCATACTTTCCATCTCCATCACCCTCCACTCCTTGCCCCCCACACACACCTCTCAAGGTACTTCCAGCTTCGTGAACTCTAAAATGCCACTTAAGTCTTACCCTCTCCTCACTATCCTTGTTGGTTATTAAGTGCCTGCTGTGTGCCAGGCATGATGGAGGAGACAATGTGCAGATAAGAGACCAAACACACTAAACGATGTAAGAGGCAAAACAGCATTATTGAGAGGAAGCAGGGAAGAGGCTTCCAAGAGAAGATGGAAATGGATTCAGGGTAGAAGGAGAGCACTGCAGCCTGAGGGGCAGGACGATAGGGAGCAACCAGATACCTGGAGCCACTGATGGGAGTATGGAGCTTGACAAGGGGTCACAGGAGTTTTCGAGTAAATGTTTGCTGATAAATTGACAATTACATGTTGACAGACTTCAATAGGAAATATTTATCTGATAGCAGTACTTTAGTTGAATAATTATCTCTCATAAGACTAGAAGGATTTTGTCTGATTTAAGAGACATTTTGAAGTATACTTTTCTAGGTGAAGTGTTGATTTTAAAATCAACATTTTATATTGGTTACTTTTATTACATAAACATATAGGATGATGAAATTCTAGAAATATTCACTGTAGAAAATTGCCTCCCAAAAATACTACATTCCCTGTTAAGTTTTTGTCAAAAGTTGCCTTCATGGATGCACACCATTTCATGAGAAGAATGGCATGTTAGATTAGTGGATAAGGATTAGAACAGTGCATTGAAAATGACATTTGTATTATCTTTGGAAAAAACATTACTTAAGGTATATAAATTTCTAAATTTGTAGGAAGCTGAAAAGCAACCATTTCAAGTACTGGGTATGTAAATCTTACTTATAATTTTAACCAAGAAATCATTAGTACAGTAATACCTCTATTAAACATTTGCCCATTGGCTTCATTAATAATGCTAGAGATACAGCCTAGGAAATAATCATGGCAAGTGCACCAGCCTACAAACAAAAAATGATACAGCAGAGGGGACCAGGGGTTGAGGGAAAGGAAAATACCCAACGTACTGAGGAAAGAAGAAAACAGGAGGCTGTTTCTGCAGCAGAGCTGATGATGGCTAGGAAAATGAAACAAAAGCATTCGTTAACTCTCAAGAATAGTATGCTAGTATCATGGCAAGCACCCACATTGTCTGGATCACCCATGGGCCTCACACCTAAAACGTGTTTAAAAACTAGTTTCTTGGGCAGCTAGGTGGCGCAGTGAATAGAGCACCGGCCTTGGAGTCAGGAGTACCAGGGTTTAAATCTGACCTCAGACACTTAGTAATTACCTAGCCATGTGGCTAGGTAAAAACAAAAAAACCTAGTTTCTTAAGTCCCTTCCAATTTTAAATCTATTATCTAAATCTTGCCCCATTAATTTATGTTGAGATGAAAGCACCCTGAAGTTGGGCTTCAAGAAATATTTTTCAGGGAATACACTTGGAGAAATATTTTCTGTTCCAAATTAGCTTCCTTTTAGACATCTTTTAATTAATATTGTTGAAATAATTGTATAAAGGGGTTTTGAACCACATACAGTTCATACAATCTCTTAATTCTTTAATTTTTTAGTGTATATTTGCATTGTTATATTAATATTACATTCCATTAATATTAATACTAGCCAGAGTTTAATTGGCTATCTCCTGAATCATGAGCATTTACTTTGCAGTTTTCTCATATCTCAAAAAGTGCTATGAATATATTGAAACTTTGACCTTCATATATAAACTCTTTACTTTATTCCTGCTTGCTGGACACTTCTGGTTCTCAGACCTTCTAGATTAGAACCTCACACTTTCCTCCATCCCTTTATTGTTTCTGCAACAGGTGGAACCAAGTGGTAAATCCTTTCTCCAATGGTCCTCTCCTTATACTGATAACCTACAGGCGGTAAATCAAGACTATCTTCCTTTGTTTACCATCAGATATATATATTCACACAGAGTGTGAGGTAAGGTTTTTAAGTTATTTCTCTGGGTTAAAAAATAAACTTGTTTTATAATACTATTAACTTTAGGTAGAATATGAATGCAAACAAAACTTAGTTACTCCCAATCAAAAACTGAACTTTTCAAAATAATTTCTGCTCTAGCACATCTATTTCATATTTATTGTTGTTCACTGTTCTTTTCTGCTTTTCACCTCAGTGTTGCTGCAACTAAATCATATAAAACTGGTTTATAGAATCTGAATGTTCCTTCTAATTATCCTACAGAATTTCTCAAGCTAAACCTCTTCAAAACATCCTAAAAGTTAACATTGCAAATTATTAAACATTGAGCTAGGTAAGAAATAGTGAGACTGTTACTACTTGCAGCTTTAAAATATTCAGTATTTCCTACTGAATAAAGTTTTTAAAAACATCACTACCTTTTTATATTTTCATTAATTCAAAATTTATATTTTCATTGTTTCATTCATTATATTTCCATTAATCAAATTATATTTTCACCATTTAAAATTTTCAGAGCAATCACTTTGATTTACCACTTTGAAGTCTTTTTTACAGGTTCATGGATTCAAATTAAAAGTATATAAGAATTTTTTTTTAACTTAGAGTTAACAGTATATTTGTTTTGTCATTTATCCTCATTTATGCAAATGGAAATATATTGGTATGTCTTTACTCAAATTTTATGTAAATACTTTTTTCCACTGTTAATCAGATCTAGATATTGAGATTACATATCTCTTGGGAGAATAAGATGTTTATAAAAATTTTTATATTTATAAATTTATACATAATGCACCCATCATATTTTACTGTGAATTTTTTAAAACTTGTTATTGCAATTACAATCATTTTCATATGTCTAGCAGAGTATCAGTTCCCAGTGAGCAAACAAAAGGCACTAAAGAAACAGGTTGCAGATACAAAAGGTAATATTAGGTAATTATTTTTTGTTTAAATATTACCAAATTTTATTCTAAAAATCATTGGAGAAAAAGGGCAAGCAATTACCTGGCTCTCAAAAGTTCTCCCACAAACAAGAAAAAATATCATAACATGAACTCTGAATAGCAGAAACAGAAGTCAGGGTAAAGTAGGACCCAACATCCAGGGGAAGAAGTTTGGCTTGGTTGACTTTCAACCAGGCAGACACTGCTGAATTAAGATGCCCATCAATTGGGGAATGGCTAAACATGTTGTATATGATTGTGATGGTAAGAAATGTTGAGTTAGGTGATTTTAGAAAAACATGGAAAAGACTTGCATGAAATGAAAAGTGAAATGAACACAGCAACAAGAATATTTGTACACAATAACAGCAATATTATTCCAAGAACAATTTAAAGTTATTTTGACTTAGATCAGCTACAAAGGACTTTTGAGGGAAAGGTGCTAACCACATCCAGAGATGTATCTATAGCATATTATTACATATAAAATATATATATATATATATATATATATATATATATATATATATATATATATATATATATATTATCCACATATACATACATATATCTCTGTTTAATGGTGGCCCTTCTCTAAGGCAGAATAGTGAAGGCGAGAGAAGATATTATATAAAGGGTACAGAAGAGAAGAAAACTTGGAAGCAAAGAAAAGCAAAGTACTCTTCAAAACAATATGTTCTATTACTAGTTAAATTTTAAGTCAATAGTATGAAATGGATATGGTTTATATTGAATCATTTTTAGATGATGTACAGTATACATGAAGGTTTTAATTTTTGCTCTTTCTGCATTCCAAATGAATAAAAATATTAAAAAGAACAGATAAAGTCCTTGGATAAATTTTTTTTTCAAGATGTAATCATTTGGGTTTTTTTTACAGTGTTTGTATAAATTTGTATTTGTATAAATAAACCTAATTCAGTCAGTTAAATTCAGGCACCTTTAAGATCCACACCAAGTTTCTCATACATACCCTTATTTGGACTTGTTAAAGTACGGGACTTTCTAAAACCTGAATCATAATTTGGCTAAAGAGTGAAGTCAAACACTCTTTAGAAGAGCCTACTGAGTTTGAGTAGATATTTTATATTCTTGGGTCAAGTTCTACAATTTGGGGGCCTCAGTTTCCTTATCCAAAATGTGTAAAGGACCCTTCTAATGGTATGATCCCTTATAAGTGATTTCCATTTATGTCTTCCCCAAGACATTCTGGATTTCAAGATGATTACAGATCCTGTTATAAATAAATCTATAATGATTATTTATGATGATTTTAGTTTTTCTCTTACTATGTGAACTTGGTGAGTCTTGCTCTGTACTTTCAAACATTTAGGAATTTGAATTAAGGGCATATTGGACATTTCTGCACTAAAATTCTCCTAATGGGTAAAATTATTGCCCTTGGCTAGATTCAAATTGGAAATTTTCACATATTGTACTCTAAAAACAAGAACAAAAACAAAGAACATTGGGTTAAAAATAAGAACAAAAAAGTAAAAGGGTGTCATCTATGATTAAAAATTCTAGTGTTCCTCTAAATTCTAAAATAGCAGGATACAGAGATCTGGCTTTTTTTCCCATGCTATAATCTGTCATCTATTAAGTCGAATTTTCGATGGTAATGTACAGCATCCTTGAGCTGCAATGCCAGAAGGGAAGGAATTGGAAGAAAAATACAAAGAAAGGGGCAAATGAATTCTAAAATATACATAGGTACTCTGTATTTCATTTCTTTACCTATCACTCCTCAAGCTATGACAATGTATTTTCTAATTTCCCAATTTAGGAACCTTGGAGAGAAAAGTTTCTACTGACAACCTCTTAACAAGCCTTCCTCAGCCCTCATTCTACCCAATTTAACTGCTGCTTCTAACAATGTCTACTTTCCCCCAATATATCTATGTTGCTTCTGTGACATTGCTTTCTTGATTCTCCTTCTTACTCCATGTTTTCTCCATCTCAGTTTTCTTTACTAGATTTTAATCCTCCTACCCATTAAAATCATGCACAAATCATGCAAAGCCCCTTCTCTTCATTCTCATTTAGATGAACTGATAGTTGCTGATGAGATTTCTTTACAGATGAATCTCAATCTATTTACAATCCAATCTGTAAGCTCTCTTCCTGAGGTCCATGTTGAACATCCCATCAGCACCTCAAATTCAACATATCCAAGTTGAATCTCATACTTATCTCCCAAGCCTTCCACTCCAAGTTTCTGTTAAGTCTGAAAACAATCTCAAGCAGTTATCTTCTTTCAGCTTATTGATGCTAATCACTCCTTTGTGGCTACTTCTCGCCGCTCTACCCATGTCTACCCTATTCAGGTCCTCATTAGCTCTTTTCACACAGATTGCAACAGTTTCTATCTGGTTTCCCTGAATCTAGTCTTTCCCTTCTTCAATCCATCTTCCACACAGTTGCCAAATTGATACTTTTTCTTTATAAAAATCTCAGGATACTCAACTGCCATTTATTAATACCACTTTCATTTCATTGTATGCCCTTTTCACCTATCCCTAATGCTTTTTCTTCTGATATTTTATTTTTCTATTTACATGTTCTGAAAGTTCAAATTGATATTTCTAAAGCAAAAATGTAACCTTGCCACTCTTCTGTTCAAAATACTTTATATCCAAACTCTTTTTTGATTTTAAAGCTGTAAACAATCTGGCTTGCTGATTAATTTCAAATTATTTTCCTTCATGTACTGTATGGTTCAGTCAAACTTGCCGACTTCCCCCCAGCCCACCTTTTTGACATTCCATCTCCTCCCTCTCGATCTACCTATTTAAAAAAATGGATTAAGGATTCCAAGTTTTAAGTTTTTGCAAGGCAATGGGGTTAAGTGGCTTTGCCACACAGCTAAGCAATTATTAAGTCTGAGGCTGGATTTGAACTCAGGTACTCCTGACTCCAGTGCTCTATCCACTGCCGCCCCCCCCCATTTCCTTTTAAAGAAAACTGAAATATAACTTAAAAGATGTTTTTCTGATGCTGCTCATGGTTACTGCTCTTTTCCTCTCAGAAGAACTTGGTGTAGTGTATATTATATATACACACGCATATACATATATATGTATATATATATATATATACACACACACACACACAAAATGTGTTTGCCATCTGGGTAATTACTGTGTAAGCTCTTTACTATTAAACCTTTTTTGTATCAAAAATCTCTTGAACAGGATACTCAAATTTATCCATAATTAAAATATTTTTAAACTATCCAAAGCAAAAGTATAAAGTATTTGTTAAAATGAATCATTCCCTCCAAGACCATTAATAAAAAAAATCTTCATAGTTTAATTAAACAAACTCAATTTAATTACAACCACCATTTCCTTGGTAATCAGCAACTATTTATTAAATATCTCAAATATATGGCATCTTCAACATGAATCCTGATGCTTTAACTTGTGACTATTCTGATATCCCCCTTTAAGTTTGCTTCTATCTTATTATTATTCATTTCCAGATTCAGATTTTGCATTACTTTGGAAAGCATATCATCATCTTTTTTATCTCCTGAAGCAGCTCCTTTGTTAAGAGTTCCTTCTGCTATAATAAAAAACTGTTCTGTTGGCTGTAGAATGCTTACTCCATATCCATTGTTACTATAAATATGATTATTATTCATCTTCAATTTAGGGGCAGGAAGAACCTGTTGGGGGATTAAAATTGTTTAATTTTTAAGAGGATGTTTCATGTTTTTCCTTTTGAATTATAAAGACAAAACTAGCATGATATTAATACAATCCTAAGCAATTTATTAAATAACTATCTTTAAAAACATTAATTGGAAATAGTGCTTTCTTGCTTATTAACAAGTACTGTTTTTCCATACTCTGATATACTATAAAATATATTAAATCAATGACTTAGTCTTTTTGAAGTTTATCTAGATTCACATTCCTACAGAAATTGTAATTGTGCTCAGAAATTATACTTTAATAATTATTAATAACTAATAATACTAGTAATTATTTTATTCAGACTTATTTGATGGATTCTTCTATGTAACAGTCCTTCAGGTGAGTTCAGGTAAATTTGTACCTTGGATTTTTAAAAGTAGTTCTAGAAAGGATACCCTGGAAGTTTCCAAAAACTAGAAAATCTTCAAGTACGTAGACCCTTTGTCTGAGTCTGCTAGGAAGCTGAATTATTACCAGAATTCTGACTACCTGTGACAGTTCAGAGTAGTTACTCTAAACCACCTTCTATACATATATATTCTATAATGATGATGGTAATGGGGAAAAGAAAAAGGGTGTTAAGAATAATACAGTCTATAGGCATTAATTAATTACTGACAGTCCATTTTGTTCAGGGACAAAGAAGCGGAAACACTCCTGAATGGGCACATGAGGAAAACTTTGTTAAGTTTTAGAAACTACATTTTAGGAAAAAGAGACAAGATGAATTTTGCCCAAAAGACTCCTCTTTCATCAAGATGGTGAAAAGATCAGCGGATACCAAATGAGAATGAATATCCCATGAATGTCCTGCCCTGCCACTGCCCTTCCCTTTAACCCTATCTGGAAGTGTACCCAACCAATAATACCTCCAGAAGTCATGTTTTTATACCTTCAGGATAAATTGTCTTGATTAAAAAAAATTTTTTTTAAGTCAATGCGGTTAAGAGTGACTTGCCCAAGGTCACACAACTAAGTAATCATTAAGTGTCTGAGGCTGTTTTGAACTCGGGTCCTCCTGACTCCAGGGTTGGTGTCTATCCACTGGGCCAATTGCTGCCCCCTAAGCTGTCTAGGAGTACAAATTCACCTAGTCCAGTATATGTATAAGCATCCTAAACCAGAATGTCTTGTCAACAAACTGTCCATTCTGACCATTAGCCCTTGCTATGGACACAATAATCAAACCAAATAACTGCTTCTGCAAAGGGCATGTCTTTTGGACAGGAATATGGATCAATTTGCCATCCTTATGACTTCCCAGACCAAAATTCCCTTTTCTGGTCATCAATGCCCTTAACATATATGTATTATCTACTTTCAAGGAGCTTACATTCTATTGGACACTGCCTCACTTTTTATTTCTATTTCACATCTATTACAGTGTCCACATAGGCATGTAAGAAATGGTTTTTCATTTATTTCTTCATTAGTACAAGCAATTGGGTTGTTTAGTTTGGAGACCAAAAGGGGAAACAAAAACTCTAAATATTTCAAGGAAATTAGATTTGTGCTACTTGTTTCCAGGCACCAGAACTAGAAATAACAGGTGGCAGTTGCAAAGAGAAAAATTGATTTACATGAAAAACTTCCTAAGGAAAATGGAACAGGCTATCTTGAAAGGCAGGAGATTTCATTCTTCCATAGAAGTCTTCAAAGAGAGTGGGCAACCACAAAGTTTAGGAAATTGTAATAGTCTGCATTGGAGATACAGATTGGACTGAAATGGTCTCTGAGATCCTTTCCAGCTCTTACTTTTTGATGCTATGTAAAATAAATCTGATGTTCCATTATCTTTTTTTAACCATCTGAATTCTTAAAATAAATATTTTATAAATTCTTCCTAGTAAAAACTTTAAGATAACTAGAAAAAATGAGATTGATTACCTTCATATTCACTCCACCTAAGGTGCTTTTTGAATTGTCATTAGTTCTGAGATTATTGCAGTGATGAATTTCATTTCTTTCCAAAATGGCTATGCTGCCAGGATACAATTCAACACCAGCACCCTGCAAATTAAAACAAATCCAACAAAAAGCATAAGGAAAAAACTTGAAATATGAAACTATAATTCCTTTTTTAAAGAAGTAAGGCTTTTTTTTCACATAGGTCTGGGACTTCACAGAACATTAATAGGTGTTCAAAATTCTGAAATGGCATGAAGAAACATGAGTAAAGAATTCACAAAAATCTCCTTGGAGAATGAGCTAGCTATGAAAACCTGTTTTGCATGAATGCATCATATTGCTTGAGTTTTGAAGGAGGAAAGGATAGAATTTGACACTCAAAATTTTAAGAGCAAATGTTTAAAGATTTTTATAATATTAATTGGAAAAACTAAAATATTAATAAAAAAAATCAAAGAAAATAAGTCTAGAAGGGAGAGTAGTAAAGGTCTTGTCCAATTTCCTGCCTTTGACAAATGTAAATTTTAAGGAAAAGATATTCTAAAAGTCTCCTATTCAATGTTGGTTTCTATTAAGAAATTACAGTTATCCTTCCATATCATCTGTTCCCATTAATGTTTTTATCGCAATTTGGCATAAGAAATTAAATAGAAATTTTGGGGGAGTTTTGCAGAAGCCACAGACAACATACAAAGGCCAGCAGATGATACAGAGCTTAGGACCAAATACTTTATATTATCTTATTGTAAAATCTGGGTTAGCAAACTAAAAGAAAAAAAATTCAGACGTATTCTCTGATATGAGGGAAAGGTCAAAAATAAGAAATTATAGTTCTCCTTCCACATCGCAGCTTTCCCCAAGTTTGCAAGTTGGCAAAAGAAATAAAGTGGAAATTTGGGGGGAGTTTTGCAGAAGCCACAGACAACGCATAAAGGCCAGCAGATGACCAAATACTTAACCCAGATTTTTCAATAAGAAAACTAAACATCTCAAAAGACAAAAATTTCGACCTTTTTCTTTAGTATAAAGGCCAAATAATTTTACAGATATGCCCTTCCCCCCTCCCTTCCCTCTCCCCCCATGATGTGAGAGGGGCAACTATCTTGTTTACATCCAAGTCCACTCCTGGCCAAAATAAAAAAGTGGGTCGTCATTCTAACAGTTGATGAAAAATTTTAAATCACTCCTAAATTTTTTCTTTCCCAAAACTTAAATTTCCTTTAAAATTTTTCTCTCTAGGTCAGTAATATTTTTGGCTATCAAATGAACTGCCTCTGAGTTTTCAGGTTCTGTTTAACCCATTGTTCTATAGCAAATTTTTTCAAGTTACATATGTATGTATATATATATATCTGTATTGAGTGTGAAGTTGTATTTAAAAATTAATTTATATTGATTCACATTTAGCTTTTTTACTTTTGTAAGTGCCTTTTCAGTCATACTTGCTTCCAAAAACTGATTCTCATCTTGAACATGATCTTCCCCCCACCCATCTTGAATCTCTGATTAGTTTATTTAGTTTCTGATTACTTTTTTAAATATACAAAATAATTTGAACTCTGAATTTACACTAAGTAAAACAAAGTAGTTTTTATGTGCAAATAACCGACAACTAAGCATGCTTGAAGTACATATTTCTCAGTAGAGATATTTAAATTAAATACCTGAGCTCCAGTAATTTCACTGTCAGTGATAGTCAAAGCTGCTCCTGTAAGAACACATACTCCTGTTCCTTCACATTTCAATACACAGTCCTCGACAGTCATGTGACCCGATTCCACGACCACAATACCATCAACAGTCCCTTGTTGTATCAAGGTAAGATGCATTAGTTTCACATTTTCAGCTTTTGATACTACAAAACTGTCACGAGAAGGTTCTGAAGTGATCACAATCTCCTCTCTCTTTCCAACTCCTGATTTATAAAAGAAAATATATAATTACTTAATACTAGTAAAAATAGATTTAAAGCCTTTTAGTCATTTAATAATAAAAATTTTCCTTTTCATATATTTACAACAAAATTTCTAATAAACAGCTAAAGGAAAATCTATTTGACTTTTTCAAATCTATTTTCTCAATTATAGGATATGCTAGAAACAAGCTCCAAACTTAAGTATGGACTTAAGGCCTACTATAATGTTCTCCTGAAGTCCTACTCTATTATGGCATGAAAATGACTGATACCTTGAAACTTAATGCCAGCACAGTACAAGCTCTGGTGGGAACCAAGGGAAAGACTGTCATATGAAGACTAGCCCAATTCAGAGAATTTCCTCACCACAAAGTGAGCCACAAGGTAATATTTTTGGTCCCAGCTACTTACTTATCCAAGGCATGGAAGGCTTGTAAGCAAGTTATCACACGGCATTTATTAAATTCCTACTATGTGTTAGGTTTTTATGGTAGAAGGAAGAAAAAACCCTTTTTATAAAGAATTTATATTCTAAATGGGGGAAACAAGGATATATGTAAATATACAGGATATTGAATATGAATACTCGCAAAGTAAATACATGATAGTTGCAAAGGGAGGGCACCAAGCATATGAGGGAAGGAATCGTGAAGTTTTTGTGAAGAAGCTGTTGCCTGAGCTGCATATTCAGTCCAGCTCTAGTTGGGAAGTGAGGAAGGGGTGCATTTCAGACATGTGGGAGAGCAATCTCAAAGGCAGGGAGACGGGAGAGGAGTGCCAAGAGTGGGAAGGGAAGCAGAGGCCAAAATGCAGGTTGGGATAAGACTGTCAAGGACTTCATGAGCAACCAATGTTCCTATTTTATCCAAGAGGTAGTAGGGAGCCAGTCTGACTCACACATTGCTAAGGCAAATTACATTGCTCTCAAGTGTGGTATGAATCAGGGGAAATGAGGAAAACGGAGCAGTGTTCAGATAGCTAGGAGAACCTTGAGAAAGTAGTCATGAAACCCCAGATAAGAAACAGTGCCCATAAGGAAGAATGTGGTCAGTAGTGTAGAAAGTAGCAAAGTTTGAGAAAAGATAAAATTTAGCAATTCAGAGGCCAGGTAACTTGAGAGATAATTATTTTAGTTGCATGAGAGCAGAGAAGCCAGATTACAAAGTTAAGGAGTGAGGGAGAAGTGGAGGCAGTTTTTCCAAGAGCTTAGCTAAAAAAAGGGACCATATAATACAAACATAAACTATATGTATATGGAGAGAGAGAGCATACCCAGGGGATGGCAGGGACTGGATCTTGGGGACAGATTTTTTTTTTAAAAGAATGAGATAGATTTGAGCACATTTGAATAACAGGCTGAAGAGAAAGGGGATGAATGAAGCTGCAATCTGCTGTAGGAATTGGATCAACAAATCAATAAGCATTAACAACTACTGCATGCCAGGTAGCTCAGTGGTGCAATGAATGAGAGCACTAGCCCTGAAGTCAAGTGGACCTGAGTTCAAATCCAGCCTCAGACTTTACTAGCTAGGTGACCCTGGGCAAATCACTGCTTCCCTGGCATCCAGGGCCATCTCTAGACCTGATACATACCTGGCCACTGGTCCCAGATGACTCTGGGAGGAGAAAGTGAGGCTGATGACTTAGCATAGCCCCTGCCCCTTCCTCCCATCATGTCATGGTATCACCTCCTCTGATGTCATGGTGTTTTTTGAGAACAAAGGACAACAACTGTGTGCCAGGCCTATGCTAGACTCTGAGAATACAACAAAGGTATGACAGTTCCCTGTCTTTGAGCTCAAAATTAACAGCAGATAGACACTGGCAGGACCACCTCTTTGTCAGAGAATGGCAAAAAAAAAAAAAAAAGATACAGAAGATACTGTCAAAGTGTTTTGAGGTGAAGAGAAGAGGATAACAGGAATGCCAGGGAGTCTCAATTATTTCAATAAAGATGTAAAGTCCTTTGAAAAGAAGAGGAGAAAGGAGAGGTATAATATGCTTATTGTACAAAAAATTTCAAAATAGTTTTGTAGGGAGTGAGATAGATAATAATTTAAGGTGAAATAAAAGGACTGCTACAGTGAAGGTCTAGTTGAATTGTATAACATTTTTTAAATTAACAAGCATTTGTTTTCTCTTCCTCCCCACCTTGCCAGCCCTCTACTGAACAACCAAGAAACTAAAAAACCCATTGAAGTATAAATTACTGTGTTGGGCATGTCCAAAAATATGCATCTCATTTATCTCTCATTTAGGAGGTTGATAGCAAATTTCATGTCCATTCCTCTGGAAACATGATTTTTTATTGCACTGATTTGAGTTCTCAAGTCTTTCAAAGCTGAATAACAGGGCTTTGTATCAGTCAGCATGGCTGAATGACCTCATCAACAGTTGAACTAGAGAATGTGAATGGTAGGAGTACTCCAGATCTGAAGTTTGGAAAAAAAATGAGCAACAGGACAGGAATTCGAGAGCAGAGGAATGTAAAGCTGAAATGGCTAATAACTGAATTGAGATTAGAAAAGGATAATAAAAACCATGTTAACATCCTGAACAAGTACTAAATAGTATAGGATTTAGAGGTGATAATGAGGTGAAAAATAGGCTTAGGAGGTATGAGGCATAACTGGTGGAATGAGAGGTCACATGTCAAAACTTTAATTTAAAATGTAGAAGACTTGGGGCGGCTAGGTGGTGCAGTGGATAGAGCATCGGCCCTGGAGTCAGGAATACCTGAGTTCAAATCCAGCCTCAGATACTTAATAATTACCTGTGTGGCCTTGGGCAAGCCACTTAACCTCATTGCCTGGCAAACTAAAAAAGAAAAAAAGTAGAAGACTTGTATGTAATGATGAGCTCATTGTGTGACTCCTTATATGTGGAGTGAAGCAACAGGTTATAGGATATAAGGGGAATATATATATATATATATATATGTATATATATATACATATATATATGAATATATATATGTGTGTGTGTGTGTGTGTGTGTGTGAATATTGAAGTCTCCTAGTGGAAGGGCAGGAGTTAAGAGAAAGATGTGAGCTTAGTGCTATATTCCTTGAAAAAAAATTATCTAGGGAGTCATAACAGCCATTATAATTTAGATTGGGTGTTGGGAATGTTAAATTGAGTGGACTTCAAAGGAAAAAAAGTTGCTGAGTGATGGGGAGAATCTAGAAATGAAAGCAGAGGTGCATGGATCAGTGTACAAAATTCTGGGAGGAGCCAAATCTCAGTGAGACATGTAGCTGGAAGGTGTGTGAGGCCTCCAGGATGAAGGAAATTTTGTTCACTAAGGAATGAGAATTCCAAAAACCAGAGAGGAAAGGATGGGCAGAGTTGAAATGGAATATTAATAGTAGGGTTAAGAAGGTTGGGGAAAAGAGTGTTCAAGCAGAATTTAAAGGAAATGTCTATTAAAACATTTACTCATATAAGTATTCCTAAAGTCTATGATCACAAAGATTATAGGTGATTTTTGAAGCTAATGTAGCTATGCCTGTATAAAAATTATATTCCCCTAATAGAATGTATGCTATTTGAGAGTTTTTTGTTTTGTCTTTGCAAATCTAGGCATCTGCACAGTGTATTTCACATAATAGATAATACTGATATGAATATTTATAATCAAGTATACAAATTGGTTCTAGAGGAAAAGCTAAACAGCCATGAAAATTAGTACTGAGGGAACAGCTAGGTAGCGCAGTGGATAGAGTACTGGACTGAAATCAGAAGGACCTGAGTTCAAATGTGACCTTAGACACCAAACAATTACTTAGCTGCGTGAACTTGGGCAAGTCACTTAATCCCATTGCCTTAAATAAAATTTTTAAAAAAGAAAATTAGTATGGGCAAAAGTGGACCTGAGGGAAAGCCAAGTATCTTGAAAGAAGTTGCAAATGTTAACTCACACTAATTTGTAACAACAGAATTGTATCCAAAAAAAACAAAAATCACGCCAACAACAAACTTCAAACTGCACTCTTCTGAGTCAGCAAACCTGAATTTTTATACTGAATTTGGCACTTAGTATTTGAATGATAGTGGACAAGTCAGATGACCTGTCTAACATGGGTCTATAAAAGTACACAATTGCTGAGAGGAAAGGGATCTGTAAACCTTTATAAAAGAACATCTGGTGACATCTGTATTTAGATAAAAAACTTTTTTTAAATACACAGGCAATTCTAAAAGTCCATCTCTATTCAAAAGAAGAAGAGACATACATGTAAGCTAATACCTGTTCTGAACCTAAATAAAATGAAAAGAAGTAATAAATTGGTCCTTTCCTTTCAATTTAAAAAATGTTTTCTTTATATGTGAATTTGTGTTATTGGGCTTTCTTTTTAATCAAATGGGATTAACAATAGAGGATTTTGAGTTCAAACCCCGCCTGGTAGTAATCAGCTTTGTCCAGACATGAGGGACTGGAAGTCACCTCCAACACCTTCTCACTCTCCACTGCAGCAAGCTTGGTGAACACAATGGAAAGCACGATGCTAGAGATGGTCTGCAGTCTCAATGGAGGGAATTCTCCCACTAAGAAAATCACAGATCCTTAATGTTGTAGTAAAAAGATGGACACACTAGAAAAAGTTAAATTCTTAAAACAAATTTTTTTTGGGGGGGGAAACTACATGAAAGCTGACACAACAATATGTTTGTAGAACTTACACATTTTCTCATTTCTACCTATGGAATTACTCATAATAAGTTTTACAATATAAAATTATCCTGCTACCAAGAACTAGAAAAAGAAGAACTAGGCTAACCTTTAATAACAATGTCATCAGTCAATAAGGCAAGATTTGTAGCTTGATATTCTCCTGGAAAAATGACCACTGTGTCACCACTGAAACAGCTATCCAAAGCCAGATCTAAATCATCATGTTGTTGGAGAAGTGTATCTGAGGATAAGTCTTTAACCTGCAAAGAGAAAAAGAAATACTGATCTTCTAATATATTTACTTAATGAACTTGAGTAGAATTACAGGATTTAGAACAAGGAGGGAATTTAATAGATCATGCAGTCTAATTCTTCCACTTTATGATGAAGTGATAAGATGGTAGTAAATGGCCCAAGATCAATAGGCAGTCAGGCAGAGCTCAGTTTCAAACTCAAGTTTTCTGACTTCAGATTATTCCTTATTTTCTTCCTCTTCCTTCTATCTCTTTGCTTTCTTAGCTAAAATCCTTAGAAGGGCCCATAAATGGCTCTTAATGTTGTCTCTGCTCTCTTGATTTTCTCCAGTTTATTATCTTATTTCTACATAGTTTTTTTCATGTTATTTCTCTCATCAAAAAGTGATTACCTTGAGGGCAAGGACAGTTTTTGCCTCTTTGTATCGTCCCCCCCACCCCCCAGTGGGGATATAGAACTACTTCAGTAACTATACTAGCATCCTGGATTACAGAAGATTTTTGGAAGCTAAAGTCCCAAATAGAAGAACATGGATTCTTTTTTTAAAATTATATTAAAATTAGAACAATTATAAGGTGCCACTTCATATATATCAGTTTGGCTAATATGACAAAAAAAGGAAAATAATTCTAAATGGTGGAGGATGTGGGAAAACTGGGACACTAATGTTGGTGGAGTTATGAACTGATCCCACCTTTCTGGAAACAATCTGGAACTACAGCCAAAAGGCAATAAAACTGTGCCTACCCTTTGATCGAGCAATACCACTGCTACATCTATATATCTGTATCCCAAAGAAATCATAAGAAAGGAAAAAAACTCACATATACAAAACTATAGTAACTCTGAATGCTCATAAATTGGGGAATGACTGGACAAGTTGTGCTATATGACTGAGATGAAATACTCTTATACTATAAGAATTGATGAGCAAGCAGATTTCAGAAAAACATGGAAAGACTTAGAACATACTGGATAGAAAGCATAAAAATAAAATATTCAGCATTACAAAAATAAAGCCATTATACTGAAGTCAAAATGTAACTTTTTTCCCCTGGCCAAGTTCACATATTGCCTGAAATCCACATTAATGGACTTTAGGTTAAAATCAAATTGTGCAAGATACGTTTTATCTTTAATATTGTCCCAGCTCATTTACAAGCTAATCATAATTTTAAAGTCATATGGAATGAACATTTCTTCACTTCACTTGACTTATTCATTTGATAATCCATAACTGTTTATGCAAAAAAATGAGACTAAAAACAATGAGGAAAAAACAAAGGTTTTACCTTAGCAATTTATTAGAAAGAACTCCAGAGGCCACTCATTTATTTAGTGAATCAGTTAATTATTTTAATGGATAAAAAAGGGTAAGGGAAGAACTGCTGAAATTGTTTACCACATCACACTGAGTGTTCCTCTTTTCAAACTATAAAATAAATTTTCTAACTTTAAAACTTTCCAAACTCTTTAAATACCTTAATACAATATATTATCCTATGAAATTAGCTCTTAGATAATTTTATATTTTATCTTATAATTTGGGAATTAAAATGAGTTGCCTACAGAAGATGACTGAATAAGAAATGAATAATTTAACCATTCTTCTTCCCCAACTATAAGATTAAACAGCATACAACACATTGCTATAATATGAGGAATAACTAAATGAACAGAAATCAGAGAATATATTTGTGTCACCAGAGAATCTAAAAATCATGTAACTTGATGAATAAAGATGGATTATTTGCAGAAATTTAAAATTATCTTTGGATTTTTCAGGGCTTTCATGGTATAATTTTATGTATAGATATTTTAAAAGGTTTGCCAAACAAATTGCTTTCACAAATATGAAGAATGTCAGTTTATTTAATAGCAAGTTTTTCTATTCAAATTGCGATTTTGATCATTTGTCTTTTTTTACTAATTGTTAAAGTATATTATTAATAATATAATTTAGTAATTTACTAAGACATTTCCCTTTCCCTTACGAATAGTGATATAATTTTTCAAATTAAACTTATCACATTAATTTAGTCAATCCCTTTAATTCAGAATTCAACTTATCCCCATCATATGCAATTTGTATTCATGTTCTTTTTGTAAATTCACCTAAAATGTATGTCATACATGCCTCACATCATGAAAGAACTGTGATTGTCCAGCTCTTATCCCTCATTCTTACATATGACAGCCCATCTTTAATGGTCTGACATTTAATATAATTTTTACTTTTATTCTTCAGAATTCTCCATGGTATATATTACAGGCTCTTCCAAATGAACCATTCCACTGCCTTCTATGTGATATTCATTTTGGGTTTTTTTTTTAAACTTTGAGCTTCTGATTTTCTGCTTTTTTTAATTTTTAAAGATTTTATTGATTTTGAGTTTTACAATTTTTCCCCTAATCTTACTTTCTTCCCCCCACCCCCCACAGAAGGCAATTTGTCAGTCTTTACATTGTTTCCATGGTATACATTGATCCAAATTGAATGTGATGAGAGAGAAATCATATCCTTAAGGAAGAAACATAAAGTATAAGAGATAACAAGATCAGGAAATAAGGTATCAAGTTTTTTTCCCCTAAATTAAAGGTAATAGGTGGGGTGGAGCCAAGATGATGACAAGAGATGATCGTCTCTTGGGCGCTCTCTCATAAAATTTATAAACGAAGGACTCTAAATTTTCAAGAGACAGAACCCACAGAGGGACACAGTGAGGCAGTTCTCCTACTCAAGGTAACCTGGAAAAGAGCAGAAAGGCTCTGCTCCCCAGGGTTGGAGGGAGGCCCACCAGAAGGGTGGCACGCCGGAGGGGTGGCCCGCCAGAGCAAAAGAACTTCAGCCTCCCGGAGGCAGCCCCAGGGCACTGGAAGCCCCGGCTCACAGCAGCAGGGGAGTTTCCTGACTTACGCCCAGGGGAGCACCAAGTACAACTTTGGGGGACAGGGATGGGGGGGGACCTCTGCCAGGGCAAGCATATGAAGCCCAACCCTCAGGGCACACAGCAGCCCAGATCCAGAAACCGGAAGAAGAAGCCAGTAAGCAGGAGCCCCCAGGGCATGAGTGGGCTGAGCCCAGGGAGGGAGCAGAGAGAGACTGCCCAAGCTCTGTCCCTTGAACAGGACTCTGGGGTTCTGACCACATTCAAATCCTGATTGCAGTCTAGGTCCCCCATAGAACAGCAGGGCCCCTCCACCTCAGCCCCGTGGCAGAGGTGGGTGCATATGGTCATTCACAGACTAGGAGGGAGTACAGAGCCTCACACACTGAGATCCTTGTGGGAGTGTCCCAAAAGCTCAGGAAGCACCCCAAAACCAGGCTTAGGCTGGGAAAATGAGTAAGCAGAGAAAGAAGAGGAACACCATTGAGAAATACTTTGCCTGTGATCCCAAGAAGGATCAGAATACTCAGTCTGAAGATGAGAAGTCCAAGCTCCTGCATCAAAAGACTCCAAGAGCAACAGAAATTGGGCTTAGGCTATGACAGAGCTCAAAAAAGACTTTGAAAATCATTGAGGGAGATAAAAGAAGAATTGGGAAAAGAAATGAGAGAGATACAGGAAGAACATGAAAATGAAGTCAGCAGCTTAGTCAAGGAGATCCAAAAAAAATGCTGAAGAAAATAGTATGCTAAAAACCAGCTTAGGTCAAATGGATAAAACAGTTCAAAAAGTTATTGAGGGGAAGAATGCTTTAAAAAGCAAAATTGGCCAGATGGAAAGGGAGATAAGAAAGCTCTCTGAGGAAAAACAAATCCTTCAGACAAAGAATAGAACTCAGGGAGACTGCTGATTTTACGTGAAATCAGGACTCAATATGTAAAAACCAAAAGAATGAAAAATTAGAAGAAAATATGAAACAAAAAACAACTGATCTGGAAAACAGATTCAGGAAAGATAATTTAAAAATTATTGGAATACCTGAAAGTCATGATCAGGAAAAGAGCCTTAACATCATTTTCAAAGAATTACTACAAGAAAATTGCCCTGATATCCTAGAAGCAGAGGGCAAAATGGAAATGGAGAGAATCCACAAATCTCCCCAAGAAAGAGATCCAAAAAAAAACAACCCCCAGGAATATTATAACCAAGTTTCAGAACTCCCTAGTCAAAGAGAAAATATTACAAGCAGCCAGAAGGACACAAGTCAAATATCATGGAGATGGAATCAGGATCTCACAGGACTTAGCAGCAACTACATTAAATGCTCATAGGGCTTGGAATATAATATACCAGAAGGCAAAAGAGCTTAGAATGCAACCGAGAATCAACCAAAACTGAACGTCCTCTTCCAGGGAAAAAAGATGGACTTTCAATGAACCAGGGGACTTTCAAATGTTCTTGTTGGAATGGCCAGAGCTGAACAGAAGGTTTGATCTTCAAATACAGGACTCAGGTGAAGCATGGAGATTGGAGGAGAAGGGGAAAATATGAGGGATTTAATGAGGATGAACTGCATGTATTCCTGCATAGAAAAATGACACTGATAATACTCATATGAACCTTCTCAGTTAATAGAGCAGGTAGAGGGAGCTTTTATAGATTAAGTACAGGATAAAGCTGAATTTTAAGATAAAATGTGGTGTAAAAATAGAGTCAATAGAAAAAAAGGAAATGTAATGGGAGAAAGAAAAAGGAGAGGGGGAATAGGCCAAGATATGTCATATAATAAGATTTTTCTTTATTACAATGAGTTATTGCAATGATATGGAAGGGGGGAAGGCAAGGGGGAATGAGGGAAACTTCACTCTCAGCAGAGGTGGCTAGGAGAGGAAACAGCATATATACTCAATGGGGTATAGACATTTGGAGTAAGAAGGAGGGGGGGACAGGGGGGAAGGGGGGGATGTGAGTGATGGAGGAGAGGATGGACCATGGGGGGGAGAGTGGTCAGATATAATGCATTTTCTTTTTTACTTCTTTCAAGGGGCTGGGATTGGATGGCCTGTTTGGGACCATAGCGCCAGGTGGATGCTGGGCCTAAGGCGTGGTATGGGGGCTCAGGGCCTCTTGGCCCCAGGACCAGGGATCTGTCTGCTGCACCAGTCAGCTACCCTACAGCAGAGTCAGAGTGAAAGGAGACAGAAAATATAGTGCATGGTAGTGGAGAAATACGAAAGGAGGGAGTTGCGTCAGCAATGGCAGAAGGTGATCCACCCACGACAGAGTTGGTGGTGTTGGAACACAGACTGAAGTACATTTTTATTATTATTATTATTTTGTGGGGGTGCAGGGCAATTGGGTGGCCTGCCTGGGGCAGCATAGCAGGGTGATTGTTGGGTGTCTGAGGCCGGATTTGGATACAGGTATTCCTGGCTCAAGGGCCAGTGCTCTGTCCGCCACCCAGCCGCCCCTACTATTTTTACTATTTTATTTCATTTTGGGTCTTTTTCTTCTTTTTTTTTTAGTTAATGCAGGGCAATGGGGTTGGGGTGTCTTGCATGTCACACAGCTGGGTGATTGTTTGGTGTTCGGGGCCAGATATGGGCTCAGGTGCTCCTGGCTCCAGGGTTGGTGCTCTGTCACTGCGCCACCTGGCCATACCTACAATTATTACTATTATTTTTTTATTTTTAATTTTAATTTTTTTTCTCTCCTTTACTTTATCACTCAAGCAAGTCTATTCTTTGGGGGGCGGGGGGGTATTTTGTTTACTCTTAAACATTTGTACAAAATGAGAATAAATAAATATTAAATAAAAAATAAATTAAAGATAATAGTCCTTGCTCTTTGTTCAAACTCCACAGTTCTTTCTCTGGATACAGATGGTATTCTCCATTGCAGACAGTCCAAAATTGTCCCTGATTGTTGCACTGATGAAATGAGTGAGTCCATCAAGGGTGATCATTACCCCCATGTTGCTGTTAGGGTGTACAGTGTTTTTCTGATTCTGCTCATCTCACTCAGCATCAGTTCATGGAAATCCCTCTGAGCTTCCCTGAATTCCCATCCCTCCTGGTTTCTCATAGAACAATAGTGTTCCATGACATACATATACCACAGTTTGCTAAGCCATTCCCCAATTGAAGGACATTTACTTGATTTCCAATTCTTTGCCACCACAAACAGGGCTGCTATGAATATTTTTGTACAAGTGATGTTGTTACCCTTTTTCATCATCTCTTCAGACCCAGTAGTGGTATTGCTGAAACAAAGGGCATGCACATTTTTTGTTGCCCATAGTTCCAAATTTCTCTCCAGAAAGGTTGGATGAGTTCCCAGCTCCGCCAACAGTGTAATAGTGTCCCAGATTTCCCACATCACTTCCAACATTGATCATTGTCCTTTCTGGTCATATTGGCCAGTCTGAGAGGTATGAAGTGGTGCCTCAGAGATGCTTTAATTTGCATTTCTCTAATAATTAATGATTTAGAGAAATTCTTCATATGACTATGGATTGCTTTGATCTCCTCATCTATAAATTGCCTTTGCATGTCCTCTGACCATTTGTCAATCGGGGAATGCCTTTTTTAAAAAAATTTGACTCAGTTCTCTGTATATTTTAGAAATGAGTCCTTTGTCAGAAACATTGGTTTAAAGATTGTTTCCCAATTTACTGCATTTCTTTTGATCTTAGTTATAGTGGCTTTGTCTGTGCAAAAGCTTTTTAATTTAATGTAACTGAAATCATCTAGTTTATTTTTAGTGATGTTCTCTATCTCTTCCTTAGTCATAAACTGCTTCCCTTTCCATAGATCTGACTAGTCCTTGATCTTCTAGTTTGCTTATAGTATTGTTTTTTATGTCTAAATCCTGTATCCATTTGTATCTTATCTTGGTAAAGGGTGTGAGGTGTTGGTCTAATCTAAGTTTATTCCATAGTAATTTCCAATTTTCCAGTAGTTTTTATTGAAGAGAGAGTTTTCATCCCCAAAACTGGATTCTTTGGGTTTATCAAATAGCAGATTACTATAATCGTCTCCTGCTTTTTGCACCTAGTCTATTCCACTGGTCCACCACTCTATTTCTTAGCCAATCCCAGACAGTTTTGATGACTGATGCTTCATAGTATAATTTTAGTTCAGGTAGGGCTAAGCCACCTTCTTTTGCACTTTTTTCCATTAAATCCTTGGAAATTCTGGACTTTTATTTCTCCATATGAATTTACTTACAACTTCTTGTAACTCCTTAATGTAATTTTTTGGAATTTGGATAGGTAGGGCACTAAACAAGTAGTTTAGTTTTGGTAGATTGTCATTTTTATTATATTAGCTTGACCTATCCATGAGCAGTTGATGTTTGCCCAGTTATTTAAATCTGATTTAATTTGTGTGAGAAGTGTTTTATAATTGTTTTCAAAAAGTTTCTGAGTCTGCCTTGGCAAATAGACTCTCAGATATTTTATATTGTTTGAAGTTACTTTGAATGGGATTTCTCTTTCTAGCTCTTCCTGCTGTGTTATACTCATTTTTAATTCTTTAAAACATCAAGTTGCATAAAAAATAAGTTTTTAGATTTATGACATAATGGAAGCAACTTCATCTTCAGGGATGAAGATCCAGCAGATGTATTGATTATCATTGTTAAAAAAAAATCTATCCTAGAATTTGTCTGGTTGACTCAACACTCATTTTTTGCTTAGTTCTGAAGTTTGTTTTATGATATTTTTATTTCTATACATTCTACACATTTTATTTCTATACATTTTAAGATGTTTTTCATTTCTATAGTAAAAATTCCAGTAGAAATGCATTTCTTTATCTTATTGGAAAAACAATGACCTGGGAAACAGATCCAGAAGAAATAATTTTAAAATTATTGGGCTACCTGAAAGTCATGACCAGGAAAAAAGCCTAGGCTTTATATTTCAAGAAATAATCCAACAAAGTTGCCCTGAGATCCTAGAAGCAGAGGGTAAAATAGATATTGAGGGAATTCACTGATCACTTCCAGAAAGAGATGACCCTCCCCCACAAAAAAAACCTCCCAGGAATATTATAGCCAAATTCCAGAATCTTCAAGTCAAAACATCCAGAAAGAAACAATTCAACTACCATGGTGCTACAGTCAGGATTACACAGTATTACATCCACATTAAGGGCTCATAGGGACTGGAATATGATATTCTGGAAGGCAAAAGATCTTGATTTACAGTCAAGAATCAACTACCCAGAAAACTGAACATCCTCCATCAGGGAAAAAGACTTTCAATGCAACAGGGGACTTTCAGACTTATCTATTGAAACAATCAGAGCTGAATAGAAAGTTTGTTCTCCAAGTCCAGGACTCTGGTCAAGCTTAGAGAGGGTGGATGAGAAGGACTAAGAGGAACTTAGTGATATTGAACTGTTTGTATTCCTGCATGGGAAGAAGATACTGATAACTCATATGAACTTTCTCATTTATAAGAGCAATTGGAAGGAGCATATATAGACATGTATAGGAAGGAGCTGAATATAATGGTATAATATAGTAAAGATGGAGTTAATGGATGAAAAAGGAATGTACTGGGAGAAAAGAGCTAGAATGGGCTAAGATATTTCACGTAAAAAAAGTCAAGAAAAAGCTTTTGCAATGGAGTGGAAAAGGGGGGAGGTAAGGAGTGAACCTTCATTCTCATCCTAAGTGACTCAGAGAGGAAATAACATACACACTCAGTTGGACAGAAATCCATCTTGCCCTAGAGGAAAAAGCAGAGGAAAGGGATGGGAGAAAGTAGAAGGGGGGGGAGTGATAGAAAAGAGGGAAGATTGTGGGAGAAGGTAGTCAGATACAAAACACTTCTGAGAAGGGACAGGGTGAAAGGAGAGAGAGAATGGAATAAATGGGAGTGAGGAGGAATATAATGGAGGGAAATACAATTAACAATAGCAATTGTGAGAAAAAATATTGAGGCAACTTCTCTGATGGACTTAAATAACCCATCCCAGAGACAGAGTCAATGGTATCTGAACATAAACTAAAGTACACTTTTTTTCTTCTCACTTTATTTTTCTTGAGGTTTATCTTTTTAGGGGGAGGGGAGAACTTATGTCTATTTTCACTATAAGATTATTGCAGTAATGGGAAAATAAATTAATCATAAATAGAAATGCATTTCTTTCAAAATTTGGAGGAATAAAAGGTCAAGAATATCAAAGAAATTAATGAGAAAAAAGGAAAGGAGGTTTAGCAGTATCAAACCTTAAATTGTATTATAAGGCAATTATCACCTTATACATACAAAAACCAAAATTATCTGGTACTAGCTAAGCAATAGGTGCATTAGTGGAACAGAGTAGACATATAATATATAATAATAAATGATTAGAGTAGCACTGTGTTTGACAAATGTAAATATTTAAGCTTATGGAATAAGAATTCACTGTGCTAAATTAGGAAAACTAGAAAAAAGAAATTGGCAGAAATTGGGCATAGCTCAATATTTTATACCCATTTATCAAGATAAGGTCAAAATGGTTACATGGCCTAGAATATAAAGGAAGATTCCCCCTAAGGAAATTAGAGGTACAGCTTGGTGGTGCAGTGGATAGAGCACCAGCCCTGGAGTCAGGAGGACATGAGTTCAAATCCAGCCTCAGACATTTAATTGCTTTGGGCAAGTCATTTAATCCCATTGTCTTAAATAAATAAAAATATTTAAAAAAAAGAAAATTAGAGGCTCACTCTTGGTTTTGGTGGCTCAGATTGAATTTAAATAACAATTTTTTCTGTTCTGGTCAGAAACTTCCCCACCCTGATTCCTTTGTGAATATAAAGTAGGCCATCTTTTCCTCAATTCTTGTCTAGACTTTAACTTCCCAGTGGGTGTTACCTCAGACAAACTAAGGGAAAGACCTCAGTATAAGAAGGCTAAGGTCTTCCACTGCATCTGGGGTCACATTCAACCCTCTTGACCTCTGTCCTGCCATTCAAATGACTCTGGAGAATAGAGTGAGGCTGATGACTACACAACCCTGCCTCACTTAAATCCAAATCACTTGCAAGTCAAAACCTTACCCTCCTAATGTTATTGGTCCTCTTTGAGAACAAAGGGCAAACAAGTAAATTAGAATATTAAACATATTACTACCTATTAGACTTATACAAGAGAAGAATTTATGAACAATAGGTAGAGAGCATTATGAGGGTTTATAAAATACATAACTTTGATTACGTTAAATTGAAAAGATTTTGTATAAATAAAACCAATGTAGCCAAGATTAGAAGAAAAGCAGAAAGTTTCTTGCATAAAAGTGTCATCTCAAAATATACATAAAAACCTTGCCAAGAATATGAGAAATTTCTCCTATTGAGAAATGGTCCTGGGGTGGCTAGGTGGCATAGTGGATAAAGCACCGGCTCTGGAGTCAGGAGTACCTGGGTTCAAATCCGGTTTCAGACACTTAATAATGACCTAGCTGTGTGGCCTTGGGCAAGCCACTTAACCCCATTGCCTAGCAAAAACCTAAAAAAAAAAAAAGATCTGGAGAAATGGTCAAAGGCTATGAATAGGTAATTTTTCAATGAAGAAATTAAAGCTATACATAGTCATATGAAAAACTGTTCTAAATCATTACTGATTAGAGAAATGAAAATTAAAACAACTTAAGATAGAGAGAGAAGGAAATGATGGACTCAGGTACTCCTGACTCCAAGGCCGGTGCTCTATCCACTGTGCCACCTAACCACCCCATGATGATTTATTTTAGAAGGGGAAAAAAGGGAAAGGAAGGAAAAGGGAATAAATAGTGCCAGGCCCTATGCCACACTTTACAAATATCTGATTTGATCTCCATAACAACCTTAGTAGGTAGATGCCACTAGGATTCTATTTTACATATCAAAGAAACTGAGACAAAATGAAAGTCACTTTCCTAGGGACATACAGCCAATAAGTATCTGAGGTTGAATTTGTACTCAGGTTTCTCTATTACCTCACCCTGTAAAGACCAAGATAGCAGCACCGTCTTACTAAATTTGTCCTTCATTTTCACTATTCTACCTCAGATGACTTCCCTTTGTCTCCCTCTGTTGCCTTTATGAAGGTCCTCCACTTTTCCTAGGTCAAATTTAGTATCATGCAACTTTTGGGTATTCTTTCAAATAGTATTGACTGAAATGCTCTCCTCATTCAGGTAAGGGATCTGATCTTCCCATCATTCACAAAATTCCCAATATCCAAACTCTTCTAGGAAATTTCCCCCAATCAATTACAGGAAAAGTAGTGATTTTATCCCCAACCTGACTAAAGTCCTAGAATTTCTTCTTACCATTTCACCTTCCTATTAAATATATTAAGAAATACTTCATTTGTCTAGATCCTGTCAAGATTACATTTCAAATTTCCTAAAGGCATTGGTAATCTCAAATTTTCTTTTAATAGAACCTAGCATTGTATGCACCACATGCAAAGAAACATTCAATAATTCTATTCAATAGCGATGAGGTACTGAATAGAATTATTAAATATTTGAATTAAATGTTTAAATTTGAATTAACAAAAGTCTATTTCTTACCATTTCAGTAGTCATCACTTTTGCTACAATATGAGTTATAGTTTTTCCCAATTCTCTTTTTCCTTTCCTACGCCTCAAGATTCTTGGGAAGAAAGGTCCATGAACTCTGTAATTTAGAAATTCAGATGTTTATTTAAACAAATAAAGTAAAATGTTTTAAATGAACTTGAAATAGACCATGTAGAACCTTAGTTATCCAGCATCACAGAAGAATGAGACATTTACACACACACACACACACACACACACACACACAAACTCACAGTCTTATAACTGTTTGTTCCAAGGGTTTGCTAAGGTAAAGTCATCTGTTAGTGGGAAGACAAAGTAAATGAATGATTATGAATATTATTTTATTTTTATTTTCTTTATAAAAATAATATGCAATAGTTTTAGTCCATATGTATGCAGTTTGAGACTATTAAATTTATAATAAAGTTTTTACAAAATAATTAAGTATTCTCCCATGTTGAATTTCCAGAAACAAAAGTTATCTCAAGTTTGAAAATCCAAGTTATAAATATGTATGAGTGTAAAAGTTAATAAATAAAAACCACTTAAGTAATTTTTAAACTTACTTGACAAGCAGCAAACTACATAAAAACATGGAACTGACTATCTGAAACAGATAGGAAATAACTAGTTGCTGGTGTGGAATTCATTTCAGAATCAGATATCTAAATGAAGTCTGATCATAACTAGAGCAAATGTCACAATCAGCATCAAATTATTAGAATAAAAAAGATGATGAGTAGAAATGCAACAGTTTACATCTCCCCTCTTCAAACAAGCTTCAAATGCTTTAAAAATGCCTAAAATGCTTTTTAAAAACTAGAGAAAAGATTTTTTTGGCAAGTCAATGGGGTTAAGTGACTTGCCCAAGGTCACACAAATAGGTAATAACTAAGTTTCTGAGACTAGATTTGAACTCAGATCTTCCTGACTCCAGGGCTGGTGCTCTATCCACCAAACCACCTAACTGCCTCCAAAAGACAAACATATTGATTAACTTCATTTAAACTATTTTTTCCAAGAGTGCTATAAAGTAATCACAATAAATCAGTGAAAGAGACCAAAAACTGTCTTAGCCACTCAATATTCATTGCCTTGTCATGTAGAAAAATAGCAGTTAAGGGTAACCCTAGTTTAGAATATAAATTCATTTATGAAACACTAGGAAAAAACTTTTTTATGACAAAAGACTAGAAGTAGTATTGCATTTAATTTCACTGCTAGTAAAAAGCAAAACAGTCCTGGGGGTGTGACAGATGATTGTTAAATTTTCAGTGCAAGGATTTTAGCAATAGATAAACAGTACAAATCAGGGTTTGAGTTATTGTTTTGTGATAATTTAGATTTAAGAAAATATAGGTAAAATGTTAATGCAGGTTTAATTTAAAAGAATGTCATGTACATATCTTTTGAGAAACAACTGAGAAACATTTACTCACACACTACTGCCAGAGACCAATCTAAGCAGTCATACCATTCATATGCCATCTACATTAATTGATATCTAACTAAATCCCTATAACAATAAAGAGGGAAGGGAAAAGACATGCAGGAAAGTGGAACATGAGATTTATCAGCTCTTCTGTTTTTGAATAATATTTTTTCTAATTATGTGTAAAGACAATTTTTACATTCATTTTTTAAAAATTGAGTTCCAAATTTTCTCCCTTCTTCTCCTTCCCCCTACCTAAAAAGGCAAAATTTTTAAATTGGTCAAATATGTGCAATCAGAACATATTTTCATGAAAAAGAAACAGGACAAAGGAAAAAAAACAAGAAAAAGACAAAATGAAAATTTTATTTTTTATTTTATTTATTTATGTTTTAGGATTTTGCAAGGCAAATGGGGTTAAGTGGCTTGCCCAAGGCCACACAGCTAGGCAATTATTAAGTGTGAGTTCACATTTGAACTCAGGTACTCCTGACTCGAGGGCTGGTGCTCTATCCACTGCACCATCTGGCCACCCCATATACAACACTTTTCAAAGTTTAATCTGCTTTATTAATATTTAAGCCAATACTTAACTCTGAATAGTCAATAAAACAAATAAATTGAACCCCTGTTTTGCAAGGTGTAAATAGATGTTCACACTGAAAATTTAACACTTTGGTTCTCTATAGCTGAGATGGTTCTGATACATTCCTACCCAATCCTCCAGTTCAAGCTCTTATTCTTGTCTAGACTCCTGACGTAGCCTAACTAGAACTACTGCTCCCTTCTAACTCATCTGCCATGCCACATTATTGTCCAAGTAATTTTTTCCTAATACACTTCACAGATCGATTTCACTGCTTTACTAAAAAGCTTCTATGACTCCCTCCCTCACTGTCCACCAAATATTTAAATGCCAAATTCTGGCATTCAAGTCCTTCAACAGTCATATTCTGACCTGCGAGGTCTGACCTTATCTCTTTTCTCTTTCATATTAAAAGTTCCAGGAAAATTAGATTGATGCTTTGCATTCTATCTGTTCTTATGTTACCCTCTTCTGTGTGTGACACGGCTAAAATAAGTCCCAAAAGATGCCCTGCACCCATCTCCCTCTTCTTATAAAGGTACAAATGTGGTGGTGGTGGGGGGAGAGACTTACTTCAAGGCTCTACTCAGTTACCATCTCCTCCATCAAGTATTCTCTCTGAAACCCCCAAAGGAAAATGACCTCTATTGTCCCAGGTTCTTACAATGTTTTATCTTGCCCTTTTTTTGTCATTGCATTCTACTTTGTATCATGCTTGTGTATAGATTGAAACTATTTTCCCACCCCAAAATTAGAACTACAAAGGGCAGACTAAAATTTTTGTTTTTTGTTTCCCAGAGCCTGACAGAACCTTAAGTGTTTAATATATGGATTTTTTTTAAAAAAAATTAAGACTAATTAGGCTCTCAAGAAGTTATAATTGGGCGGCTAGGTGGCTGAGTGGATAAAGCACCGCGTTGGAGTCAGGAGTACCTGGGTTCAAATCCAGTCTCAGACACTTAATAATTACCTAGCTGTGTGGCCTTGGGCAAGCCACTCAACCCCATTTGCCTTGCCAAAAACCTAAAAAAAAAAAAAAAAAAAAAAAGAAGTTTATAATTAAAAACTAATCAGGGAAAAGAGAGGTACTCAAATAACTATGGTTTAAAAAAAATAAGGGTGAGATAAGTGCCAAGTGCAAAAGAAAGGTACAGGAAAAGCATTTTGAAAGACTGGAAGGAGGAAAAATTAATTTCATCCTGGAGAGGACAGGGAACACTTTATGAAGAAGGCAACACTTAAATCTTGAAAGAAGCTTTAAGAAACGGGGATGAGAGATGACAGAAATTCATTCTAGACTTGAGAAAAAGCCTTTTGTTTATTAAAAAACTAAATTGGGGGGGGGAGCAGAGTAAGAACAATAGAGTCCAGTTTATCTGGAACAAAGAATATGTGAAACAGTATGAACAAGGACTTAGAATATGGAAGACTTTGAATACCTTAGAAGTTTTATTATAAACTTATACTTTTATTTGATAGGCAATGGGGTACTACTATAGGTTTTTGAGTAATGATGGAATAATAAAAGAGGTGGATAAGCCAGAATACTTGAGCAGTAGTCTAAAGGAAGGATTGGAGAGGGAGAAGAATGAAGGCAAGAACAATTAGAAGACTTTTATAACAGTCCACATAAGAATAGATGAGATCTTGACTACAGTTTTTTTGTAATCAAGAGTAGAGAGGTAAAGAGAGAAGAAACATTGTGGTGATAAAATTGATAGAACCTGGCAATTGGACTGAAGTATGTTAAGACTTGAACTTTGTGACATCTCTTAATGAAGGTGCTACAATCTTTAACTCTATCAACATATTTCTTTTAATATCTAAAGAATGACTATATACACTCAAGTGATGTCTGAGAAGATGGCAGAATAAACAGAATTGAGAAATACTAATTCGATTACTCTTGCCCCCAAATCCAATAAAAACCAATTAAAAAAAAAACTTCATAGAAACAAAAGACCCTGAAGTCACCATCATTCCTTGCTGCTTGGGGCAAGTAGAGCCGAAAGACTGGAACCAGTCACCCCAATACGCTAAATCCTTAACAAAAAGCACAAAGGGAGTCATAACTAGGAAAGTTATGGATCACAGGTCTTACCCATCCCTCATTCTTCATAAATCAGAGAAAGATGAAGAAGAGACAAAACTACGATTCACAAAAGTGAATCAAGAAAGGAGCGAGTAGAGGAAGGAATGAATGGGGGCTACAAAAATGGATAAAAGAAATAGTAGGGGCGACTAGGTGGCATAGTGGATAAAGCACCGGCCCTGGAGTCAGGAGTACCTGGGTTCAAATCCAACCTCAGACACTTAATAATTACCTAGCTGTGTGGCCTTGGGCAAGCCACTTAACCCTGTTTGCCTTGCAAAAACCTAAAAAAAAAAGACTAAAAGAAATAGTAGCAATAGAGCACAATTAAGTACAGACCAACATTTTACATTGTAAAAGATCAAAGTGAGTATATTATTTAGACATAATGAGTGACACCATAAGTAAATTAGCAAGTAAGGAGTCAACTCTATGGAGAAGAGAAGAATTCATGACCAAACAATATATAAAGCATTATGTATGTAAAATAGATGACTTTGATTATACTAAATTAAAAAAATTACACTAATAAAACCACTGCAACCAAGATTAGCAGGAAAGCAGAAAGTTGGGAAACAATCTTTATAGCAAATGTTTTTGGTAAAATTTCATTTCTCAAATATACAATATGAAAAATTTGTTTTCAGATGAAGAAATCAAAGTTAACTATAGTAAATGAAGAAATGCTCTAAATTACTTTTGAGAAATGTAAATAAAAGCAACTCTGGGTACCACCTCACACCTATCAGGATAGCTAATATGACAAAAAAGAAAAATGATAAATGTTGGAGAGGATGTAGAAAAACTGAGACACTGATGTACTTTTGGCAGAGTTATAAGCTGATACAACCATTCTGGAAAGCAATTTGGAGTTATGGCCAAATGCAACCAAACTGTGCAGACCATTTGATCCAACAGTATCACTGCTAGAGCTGTTTCCCAAAGAGATCATCAAAAAGGGAAAAGAAGGGGGAAGCTAAGTGGTGCAGTGGATAAAGCACCAGTCCTGGAATCAGGAGTACCTGGGTTCAAATCTGGTCTCAGACACTTAATAATTACCTAGCTGTGTGGCCTTGAGCAAGCCACTTATCCCCATTTGCCTTGCCAAAATCTAAAAAAAAGGGAAAAGAACTTAAAAAAAATATTTGTAGCATTTTTGAAGTGGCAAAGATACTGAAAATTGAATGGGTTGCCTATCAATTGGGGAATGACTGAAAAAATTGTGGTATTTGAATGTGATGGAGTATTATTGTGCAATAAGAAATGATGAGCAGGCTTATACAAAGTGATGCAAAGTGAAATAAGGAAAACATTGTGCCATCTTATCAAGCAACATTATGAGATGATCAACTATGAATGACTTAACTTTTCTCAGAAACATAATGATCTAAAACAAGTACAAAGAACTCATAATGGAAAATGACATCCACATCCAGATAAAGAACTGATGGACTCTGCATGCAGATCCAATGCATATATTTTTTCACTTTATTTTTTTTGTGATTTTCTTCTTTTTGATGTTTCTTCTTTCATAACTGGGACTAATATGGAAATATGTTTTACATAATTGCAAATATACAGCCTATATCAAATTGCCCATCGTTTTAAAAAGAGAGGAGGGGAGAGGGGGAAAAATTTGGAACTCAAAATTTCATAAAAACAAATGCTAAAAATTGTCTTGATATATACATGTAGGGAAAAATAAAGGACTATAAAAACAAATATTAGATAAGTATATAGAAAAATAGACAGACAAATAGATGAATGAAATAAGCAGCATGTGGGCCAAAATGTCTTTTCCTATATTACTTTATCTAGTAGAGCAAAAGTGGAGGCCATCTTAGTGTTCAGTATACTAATCCCCTCTTTCCAAATTCAAATAAACACACACACATATACATACACATATATATATATATATGTATGTATGTATGTATGTATGTATGTATGTATGAGGGAAGGGCAGAAGGGATTTCTTCTGAAGTTAAGGAATAAATTTAAAAAACTTCCAGCAAGATATGGAAATTCTTTAATATCACAGAACAAAGGTCAACACTTCCTTGGAAATGCAAGTTCAAACAATATCAGTGTTATATAAATACCAAGCAAAAGACAAAATAAATTTCACAATAAAGAATGAATATTTTAATTCAAGAGGAAAAATAAAGGAATTTTAAAATATCTTACACAAAGAAACATCAAACAAATTTTGAATAAATGTAAATCAAGCAAAAATCAATGAATGGATCATAACACTATGAAATCCATTAATAACAAGGCAGAATAAACCAAAAAACTTGTAAGAGGGATCAAGACCAAATCTTAGATTAAATGAGAATCCAATAGGTAATGAAAACAAGGGAAGGGGAAAAAAAAGCCATATTTGGCAGTAGACAATTTCTCAATGTGGTCAAGAAGAGGCAATATGCCAAAAGTAAAAGTTTCCATGGTAAAATTCAAAATCCAAAACTCCATGACATATAATTATCAAGTTTCAAATTACAAAGACAAGAAATTGTTCAAGCATTAAGAAATTATTTAATAAAGCATATCAATTTGTAATCTCATATATCTTAGCAACAACACAAAGAAGAATAGTAAAGTTGGTAAAAAACATCTTCACAATACTACTTTTGATGAAAAAAAAATCACATATCCCCCAAATAGAAATAAAACTTTGATCAAAAAGGAAAATGTCAATCAAAAATCAACAATATCTGAAAGAACATATCCAAAAAAACTCTACAACTGAAACAATTTCCCTGGAAAACTGAGGTCTTTGAGATTAATCAAGTGACAAGTACTCAACAAAATTAACTATACTCAAAGAGTACATTATATACATTTTTTAAAAAAAATTTGACTTGGGATTAAAAATATTTGTACTATCATTAATGAAAAAAGAATAAAGAGTTAAACTATATACAGTATAAGATGTCTATTTTTCAAGCCTCAGAAAATCACACAGCTAAATAGTATAGCAGATGGAATTAAGAATTAGGAAAACTCGGGGGCAGCTAGGTGGCGCAGGGGATAGAGCACCAGCCCTGAAGTCAGGAGTACCTGAGTTCAAATATGACTTCAGACACACTTAATAATTACCTAGCTGTGTGGCCTTGGGCAAGCCACTTAACCCCATTTGTCTTGCAAAAACTAAAAAGAAAAAACCAAACAAACAATTAGGAAAACTCAAGTTCAAATCCTGCCTCAGATATTGACTAGCTGTGTGAGCCTAGGCAAGTCAATGAAGTTCTCAGAGCAATATGAGGAGGTTGGAGTTGGTGCCTTCTAAGGTCCCTTCTACCTTGTTATCCAATGAATCAACAGTGTAAAAATAGACAGAAATTTACATGGGTTCAATTATCAGTTTTGCTGTAGCAGAATAACTGGCATCTCTCCCCATCTCTCACTTGGTTGCAATAGTACTTTGGAACTTCTTTGACTCACCTGTTCACCATGCTCCACTTTTCAGCTTCCTTTTGTTATATTCTTTTCCTTCATTAAATTGTAAGGGCCTGTCTTTCTTTTTTCTCTTTTATTTTTTGAGAAAAATTGAGGTTATTCTTTAGTGGTCCTCTCTTTCAATTCTGAACCTCATACAACCTAATAACACTTCATTTCTCTACTTCTTGGCTTAATATTTTTTTTCTTTTTTCTTTTTTCTTTTTTCTTTTTTCCATTTTTTATTTAATCTTTATTCTCATTTTGTACAAATAATGTTTTTTTTACATTAATAAAATATTCTTGTTTAAGAGTAAATGAAATACCCCCTCCTCCATAGATATAGACTCACTTGAGTGATAAAGTAAAAGGGAGAGAAAAAAATTAAAATTAAAAAAATAGTAATAATTGTAGGTATGGTCAGGTGGCACAATGGATGGAGTAGCAGCCCTGGAGCCATGAGCACCCGAGCCCACATCAAGCCCCGTACACCCAACAATCACCCAGCTGTGTGACATGCAAGCCACCCGAACCACACTGCCCTGCAAAAACCAAAAAAAGAAAAAAAAGACCAAAATAAAATAAAATAGTAATAATAGTAGGGGTGGCTAGGTGGTGGACAGAGCATTGACCCTTGAGCCAGGAGCACCCGGGTCCAAATCCAGCCTCAGACACCCAACGATCACCCTGCTGCTATGCTGCACCAGGCAGGCCACCCAGACCCATTTGCCTTGCACCCCCCCCAAAATAATAATAATAATAATAATAATAATAATAATAATAATAATAATAATAATAATAATAAATGTGTTTGAGTCTTTGTTCCAACACCAACAACTCTGTTGCAGGTGGATCAAATTCTTTATGATAAATCCATCACAAAAGTTACTTCCATATTTTTCCACCATTGCCATTGCTGATTGCAACTCCCTCCTTTTGTATTTCTCCACCACCATGTACTATATTTTCTCTCTCCTTTCACTCTGACTCTGCTGTATGGTAGGTGAGTGGTGCAGCAGACAGATACCTGGCCCTGGGGCCAAGAGGCCCTGAGCCCCCATACCACCCCTTAGGCCCAGAATCTACCTGGCCCTATGGTCCCAGACAGGCCATCCAATCTCAGCCCCTTGCAAGAAGTAAAAGAAAAAATGTGTTATATCTGACCACTCTCCCCCCATGGTCCATCCTCTCCTCCATCACTCACATCCCCCCCTTCCCCATGCTCCCCCCTCCTTCTTACTCCAGATGCCTAGACCCCATTGAGTATATATGCTGTTATCTCTCCTAGCCACCTCTGATGAAAGCAAAGATTCCCTTATTCCCCCTTGCCTTCCCCCCCTTCCAAATCATTGCAATAGTTCACGTGATGAAGAAAAATCTTATTATATGAAATATCTTGGCCTATTCCCCCTCTCCTTTTTCTTTCTCCCATTACATTTCCCTTTTTTCTATTGACTCCATTTTTACACCATATTTTATCTTCCAATTCAGCTTTCTCCTGTGCTTCAACTATAAAAGCTCCCTCTACCTGCTCTATTAACTGAGAAGGTTCATATGAGTATTATCAGTGTCATTTTTCTATGCAGGAATACATGCTGTTTATCCTCAAGTCCCTCATATTTTCCCCCTCTCCTCCAATCTCTATGCTTCACCTGAGTCCTGTATCTGAAGATCAAACCTTCTGTTCAGCTCTGGCCATTCCAACAGGAACATTTGAAATTCCCCTGGTTCATTGAAAGTCCATCTTTTTCCCTGGAAGAGGACATTCAGCCTTGCTGGGTAATTGGTTCTTGGCTGCATTCTAAGCTCTTTTGCCTTCCGGTATATTATATTCCAAGCCCTACGTGCTTCCACTTTAGTTGCTGCTAAGTCCTGTGTGATCCTAACTGCAGCTACACGATATTTGAACTGTGTCCTTCTGGCTGCTTGTAATATTTTCTCTTTGACTTGGGAGTTCTGGAATTTGGCTATAATATTCCTAGGGGTTGGTTTTTTGGGATCTCTTTCTCTGGGGGATTGGTGGATTCTCTCCATTTCTATTTTGCCCTCTGCTTCTAGAATATCAGGGCAATTTTCCTGTAGTAATTCTTTGAAAATGATGTCAAGGCTCTTTTCCTGATCCTGACTTTCAGGTATTCCAATCATTTTTAAATTATCTTTCCTAAGTCTGTTTTCCATATCAGTTGTTTTTTCAATAAGATGTTTCACATTTTCTTCTAATTTTTCATTTTTTTGGTTTTGAAGTATTGAATCCTGGTTTCTCATAAATTCATTAATCTCCTGGAGTTCTATTCTTTGTCTAAAGGATTTGTTGTCCTCAGAGAGTTTTCTTATCTCTTTTTCCATCTGGCCAATTTTGCTTTTTAAAGCATTCTTCTCCTCAATAACTTTTTGAACTGTTTTATCCATTTGACCTAAGCTGGTTTTTAGCATGCTATTTTCTTCAGCATTTTTTTGGATTTCCTTGACTAGGCTGCTGACTTCATTTTCATGTTTTTCCTGCATCTCTCTCATTTCTTTTCCCAGTTTTTCTTCTAACTCCCTCATTTGATTTTCAAAGTCTTTTTTGAGCTCTATCATAGCCTGAGCCCAATTTCTGTTTTTTCTTGGAGTCTTTAGATACAGTTGCTTGTACTTCCTCATCTTCAGACTGACTATTTTGATCCTTCTTGGGCTCATATGCAAAATATTTCTCAATGGTTTTCCTCTTGTTTCTCTGCTTACTCATTTTCCCAGCCTGAGCCTGGTTTTGGTGTGCTTCCTGAGCTTTTGGGACACTCCCACAAAGGTCTCAGTGTGTGAGGCTCTGTCCTCCCTCCTGGTCCGTGAATGACCATAAGCGCCCCCCTCTGCCACAGGGCTGAGGTGGGGGGGCCCCTGCTGTTCTATGGGGGGGGGGCTAGACTGCGATCAGGATCTGAATGTGGTCAGAGCCCCAGAGTCCTGTTCCAGGGGCAGAGCTCTGCAGTCTCTCTCTCTCTCTTCACTCCTCTCCCCAATTGGCTCCTGCCCTGGGGGCTCCTGCTTACCGGCTCCGCCTGCTTATGTTCCTGGATTTGGAATGCAGTGGCCATGCTGCTAGCTGTGTGCCCTGGGGGCTGGGCTTCATGTGCTCACTCTGGCAGAGGTCCCCCACTGTTCCCCCAATTTGTGCCCGGTGCTCCCTGGGGCATAGCTCAGGAGACTCCCCCACTGCTGTGAGCCGCGACTCCCAGCGCCCTGTGGCTGCCTTGGGGAGGCTGAAGTTCTTTCGCTCTGGTGGGCCACCCCTCTGGTGGGCCGCCCCTCCGACCCTGGGGAGCAGAGCCTTTCTGCTCTTTTCCAGGTTACCTTGAGTAGGAGAACTGCCTCATTGGGTCCCTCTGTGGGTTCCGTCTCTCAAAAATTTAGTTAGAGTCCTTTATAAGTTTTATGAGAGAGCGCCTAAGACAGGATCTGTTCTTGTCATCTTGGCTCAGCCCCATGTCTTTTCTTTTTTTCTAATTTGTATCCCTATCACTTAGAAAGGTGTCTGACACTTAAAGGTTTATTGATTGATTATAGGAAAATATAATAGCAAATATTTTCTCTGGTCAACATTAACATAGGAAAAAATGACAACAGCAAATCAGTTTTGATATTTATAACCTTAAATGTGAGAGGCATAAATTCTCATATGAAAAATAAGACTTTTGGAGGGATGGGAATTCAGGGAAGCCTGGAAGCCTGAACTGATGCTGAGTGAGATGAGCACAACCAGAAAAACACTGTATACCCTAATAGCAACATGGGGGTGATGATCAACCTTGATGGACTTGCTCATTCCATCAGTGCAACAACCAGGGACAATTTGGGGCTGTCTGCAATGGTGAATGTCATCTGTATCCAGAGAAAGAATTGTGAAGTTTGAACAAAAGACTATTACTTTTAATTTTAAAAAAAACTGTTATCTTATTATGTAGTCTTACTATCTCTTATACTTTATTTTTCTTCCTTAAGGATATGATTTCTCTGTCATCACATTCAATTTGGATCAATATATACCATGGAAAAAATGTAAAGACTAACAGACTGCCTTCTGTGGGGATGGGAAGTGACATTAGGGCAAAAACTGTAAAATTCAAAATAAATAAATTAAAAAAATAAGTTCTGGAATGTATTTAAAAATTCACTGAAATGCTGACTAAAGGAACATTTTTCAAAAGCTATACATCTGTTCAAAGGTTATGCGAAATCAATGTTACAAGGGACTCCCAGATGAAGAAATTCCTTCTAATACAGACTGGTATTTTCTCTGAAATTTATAGTCTTAAGAGAATTGCAAAATGCAATAAATGGCTGAGGGACTTGCCCAGAGTCAAAGAGCCAGCCCTCCAAGTCCAGCCCTCTAGCTGGTAGAATATGTAATTATTAAAGAAAACAATTTTAAATGTCTGTCACTGCATAGGCTGTTCCCTATGTCTGGAATTTTCTTTCTCCTCAACCTTGCTTCTTGGGAGCCAAAGTCACTTTAAAACTCAGTTCAACTAATGACATCAAGAGACCTCTCCTGATTTCCCAAATTGCCCCCTTTCAGTCTCCTATTAAAATAACTTTTATATGTTACTCTATATTTACTTATCTATGGACAGGTTCCTTTCCTCAAAAGCATTAATTTCTCACTCCTTTCACCTAGAGCACAATAAATAACAAATGCTAGTTGACTTGAATAATTAAAGAATGGCTGAAAAAACTGATAGCATATCAAAGTAATCTAAGATTATCTGTCATTCTTAATTGCATTAATGTGGAATACAATATGGAAATTCATAAAATATGTCTTTAAAAAGACAAAAAATGCAAAAGATCAGTAGACATAGTGATGGAAAATATGTAGACATATAAGAAGTGAAGGAACGGGGAGAAGCTAGGTGGCACAATGGATAGAGAGAGCACTGGCCTGGAGTCAGGAGGACTTGAGTTCAAATATGACCTGAGACACATAATAATAATTGCCTAGCTGTGTGACCTTGGGCAAGTCACTTAACCCCACTGCCTTAAATTTAAAAAAAAAATTTAATGAATGATTGGACAAAAATTATGGGGATATAGAGGAATAACTGATTATGTGCATGTTGAAGGGATTTGGGGGGGATTTTGCAAGGAAATGGGGTTAAGTGACTTGCCCAAGATCATTTAGCTTATAGCTAAGTAAACATTATGTCTTAGATAGGATTTGAACCCAGGTCCTCCTGACTCCAGAGCCATTACTTTATCCACTGCACCACCTAGCTGCCCCATGAAGGGAATTTTTAAAAAATTTGAGTACTTGTAAATATAATAGTTTACTTGATTTTAGCTTTCAAGTCTGTGATAACTTATTTTTAATTAAGCATCACTCCAAATTGTATTGCTGTTTAAGATGAAGTAGATGGTTACCTGAGGCGCAAATCTTCCCACATCTTCAACAACCCACATAGCATTACAATCTCATAGTATTTTTTCCAACACTCAACAGCTTCTGCTGCAGATGGATCTTCTTTAATATTGCTTTGATATTCAATTAATTCTACACGCTTGTTTTTGTACTTCTCCAGTGTTTTTTTAAAACGCTGTGCAATAGGACCAGGAATTGTACCATCCTGTATATCACACCACCTAAGAAATATAAATATAATAGAATTTATCTTCTGAAATATTATTTGGATCAGAAAATTTAGTGTTACAGGAGAACTTAGTGCTAATAATACAGTCAAATCTTAATTTTACAGATGACGAATCAAGGCCCAGGATTGGTTAAAAGTGACTTGTTTATGAAGTCTCAGAGTAGGCAGAGTTGGGATTCAAACCCAGGTCTTTTGACTAAAAATTCACTACTTTTCCATTAGATCAGAGGTATAAAACTCACAAAATTCCCAAATACAGGGCTATAGCAGATTAAAAAAATTAATTGGGAAAGTTTTAGCAAAATAAAAAAATATACAACATAAATAATGCTAATTTGTGATTTTCTATTTTGATGTGCTGCCCTCAGGGATCCATTTATGACCATGATACTATTACACTAGATCATTTGTCAAAATATACTTACAGATTAATTCTTTCTTCAATCAGGGCTGTATAGTTCTCACAACTTTCTTCATCATCCCAGTCTCTCCAAAGGAAATCGTAGAAAAACCTAAGATAAACCCAAATTTTCTTCATAATAGTAAAACTAATTGTCTAAATATATAGGGAACAGTTAAATAAATTGTGTGGTACGTTAACTTCATCAAATACTGTAATGCAATTAACTTGGACAGATATGATATATGTATATATACATAAAATCTGGAAATATATATATACATATATATATATATATATGAAAAAATGCAAAGTGAAAAAAGCATTAGTAGAAGAAAATAGTACATACCAATTAGTTCATCTAAGAGGAAAAGTGAAGGAAAATAAATTCCTAAGGAGGATGAAGTAAACTAAAGTAAAAATTTAGTTGCTTGTATTGAGGTTTAATATTCATCTTTTGTTAAATTTTCAAAAAATTATAATCTTAAGAATAATCCACAGGTTGGAAAATTCAAAAATTTTTCTCAAGAACTAACATTCTGAAATAGTTCTCAAAGGGACTAACAGAGAGAGAGAGACTTAAAAATGAGAAGTTCTATTTTACCTTAGACTATTACAGATTCCTTTAGGGAAAAATAACAATAGTGCTATTTTTAAAAGTTCCAAAGTTGACATAATGTTTTGGTTTTTGTTCCCAGAAGAAAAAATTAAGAAATGGGAAAAACAACTAAAGAAAACTAATCCATATACCCTACTGGCAACTCTGAAAAACCTCAGCTTTTAATCATGTGATGATACAGGTAAGAGAATAATGAGTAATTGAAATAAACACAAAAACCAAGAGGAAAGCCCATTAGTTTAATAACATATAAAAGGTCTTGGGACAAGGAGTGAAACTGTCTCATATAAAGCAAGGATCTTGACCAAGAGAAAATGAGGAGCTCTACTAGGAGAAAAAGGAACAAGATCATTGGTAATAGGAATAATCGGTGCTACTAATCATATATTGATTATCTTTTAATGTGTATTTAAATATAGGCAGAATTTTTGTTGCTTATTTCCTAGACTTTAAAAAATCAAGCTCCAATCAGAGCAGTCTCTTATGCCAATGCATATAACTGCCAGAATAAGAAAAAGGTAATTTCAAATATAGTAGAAGTTATATAGGCACTAGAAGAATTGAACTTAGTATCATTCTATGAATGACCAAAGAAACTTAAGACTAATGTGATTATGACTTATAATTGGTAGTTGTAAAATTCAAAATAAAACAAAGTTGAACTTAACCAAAAAATATTTATTGAGAGCTTTCCATGGGTAAAGGCTACAAGTATAACCAGCACAATGAATGTGACTAAGTTAAAACCAATGAAAAATACTAATACCTTACAACTTCCAAGGCCAGGGCAATATCATGTATATCATCATCTTGCCCTTGAACTGGATAAACTTCCAATAGAGGTACACTGTGTTCTAGTTCTTCTAATGTTTCATCAATCAAATCTCTTGGAATATTTGCAATATTAGATGAAAAGGGCTCAGCAACAGATACAGTAACTTTGAAACAAGATGACGAGCTTTGGCGTGGTTTACAAGTTACCTAAAATAAGTGTTAGAAGATATATATAATATAAAAGATATTATATTTATATAAGATATATAAAGATTTTGTTTCCTTTTCTAATGTATTTCCTTTTCATGAGACCCAATTATGTAGTTTTTAAAATTAAAGTTTTCTGATTTAACAAATTCATATAATAGTTATTTAATTCTCATCCTGGGTCGACTACTTCATTAAAAAAAAAACTTTCAGCTTACAGCTTGTACTTTAGAAATTGCATTAGCATAAAGGTACATGAGGGCATAGGTTGTATATTTTTAATATTATTTCTAGAGTAACAAGTTTATTCTTACTTAATAAAATATTATAACTTTTGGGATGTTAGAACTAGTCATTTACTGAATATTTTAAATGTGACCATATGCAGCAAGTTAAACTGTAATATTAAGGTAGCAGAGAATTTTAACTTCAAATATACAAAATTAATTCCATGAGCAGGAAATATCTGTATACAGCCATTCTGTACCCATAATTAGCTAAAAATGCCCTTAGAAATTATCTGGCTGTGACTTGTCATATCACATAGGTAAAGATGGTACGACCAGGATTTAAATTCTCTACTTCTTATTCCATAGTCCCACGTTGCCTTTTTCCTGCAAGTTGTTTCACAAATAACTGTTAACACATCATTAACAATATCCTTTCCAATAGTATTCATAAAACTCAACTATAACATCTTTTGACTAACTTCCAAGTTTTAACACTGTATAGAATTAACTGATTCCTGTAATAATTCCCTACTATCTTTTGGCATAAACAATTAAAGGCAGTAGCAGGGAGACATAGGAGTCCGGCATCTGGAGGCCCTTAGTTTTTAAATCTATCCTCAAACACTTATTAGCTATAACTTGTCTGCATGAGTTTTCCCATCTGTAAAATGGGAATAATAGCACCATACCTCACTTAATTGTTCTAAGAATCAAATGAATTGATAACAGTAAAAAGATTAGCAGAGAGTATCTGGCACATCATATGTGCTACATAAATGTTAACTATTATCAAATAGATTATGCCTCTATTATCTGTATTATTTAGGCTTCTAAAATGTACATAATACAAATCCAGAAAAAAGCAAATTTATGAAAAAGGAAAAAATACTTGTCAGTGTCTTTTTTTTAGTTTAACATTTTAGTTTAGTTGAGTATTTAGTTTTATATTTTGGTTATTTATTTAATTGAGGTAAAAAAATTCAACTGCAGGGGAAAAAATTCATATATCACAGACTTAACATATAGAGGAAGTCACTTAGTGATTCTGGGGCTCAGCTTGCAAAATATGCAAGTTGGATTAAATGTTCTCTAAAGTTCTAATCTAATCCTAAATAATATGATCCAGCAATTATTGTTTATATTTAAAGAACAATGTTTCCCCAAAATTGGCTATGACAAAAATTTTGCATAGAGAACATTATTTTTCTATTGAATTTAAAATAACATTTTCTAATCGTAAGATGTAAGAAAAATTACACTTGAGATAACCATCATTTTGAAATGGTGTACTTAAAAGTAAATTGTTCATTTTATTTTTTTTATTTATTTTTATTAAAGATATTATTTGAGTTTTACACTTTCCTCCCCAATCTTGCTTCCCCCCCCCCACAGAAAGCACTCTGTCAGTCTTTACTTTGTTTCCATGTTGTACCTTGATCCAAATTGGGTATGATGAGAGAGAAATCATATCCTTAAAGAAGAGAAGAGAAATCTAAGAGGTAACAAGATCAGACAACAAGATATCTTTTTTTCTAAATTAAAGGGAATAGTTCTTGCACTTTGTTCAAACTCCTCAGCTCCTTATCTGGATACAGATGGCACCCTCCTTTGCAGACAGCCCAAAATTGTTCCTGATTGTTGTACTGATGGAATGAGCAAGTCCTTCAAGGTTGAACATCACTCCCATGTTGCTGTTAGGGGGTACAGTGTTTTTCTGGTTCTGCTCATCTCACTCAGCATCAGTTCATGCAAATCCCTCCAGGCTTCCCTGAAATCCCGTCCCTCCTGGTTTCTAATAGAACAATAGTGTTCCATGACATACATATACCACAGTTTGCTAAGCCATTCCCCAAATGAAGGATATTTACTTGATTTCCAATTCTTTGCCACCACAAACAGGGCTGCTATAAATATTTTTGTACAAGTAATGTTTTTACCCTTTTTCATCATCTCTTCAGGGTATAGACCTAGTAGTGTTATTGCTGGGTCAAAATTGTTCATTTTAAACTAAAAAATGCTCAATAACTCCAACCATACTCAAGCTGAATTTGCTGCCGTGGTTCATTATTCCCCATCTCACTCTACTTCTCTGCCTCTGCTCTTCTAAAGTTCTAAGGGACATTGACAGACTAGGGCTTCATAAATTGTTATATCATCTTTCCTTAGCTAAATTGTGGTCATCTACTTCACACCCCTCAAGTGCACAGTTCAGGCAAATGATGCTCAAAAAGTTTATGCTATCTGTTTAAGGTTATTATTATTTATTCATTTATTCAATACATGTTTATTGTACATTGATGGTATGTAGGTGCTGAGTGAGAAATAAGAATGAAATGAAATCCCTGCCCTCACAGAAATTATAGTTCAATCATGGTCAAAGACCTGGATCATTATAATATATAATATCAGATTATTAGAAATTGAAAAACAATGTGCCATTGGAGTTCTAAAGCTAAAAGTAAAGAGATCACAGAAAACTACATTTAACTGAACAAGCAAAATCAATGCAGCCAAGATCAAAAGGAAAGCAGAAAATTGGGAATAAAATTTTATAGCAAGTTTCTTTGATTAAGTGAACAAAGTGAAGTGAGCAGAAACAGAACAGAGCATACCAGAAGTAGTAATATTATATGCTACAATGACCCAAGACAATTCCAAAGGACTCATGATGAAAAATGCTTTCCACCTCCAGGAAAAAAGAACTATGGAGTCTGAATGTAGATCTAAACGTGCTTTTATTCATTTTTTTGGTGGGTTTTGTCTGTTTTTTTTTCACAACATGACTACCATGGAAATTTTTGAATGATTGCATATGTTTAAGATGTATCAAATTGCTTGTCTTAAAGATATGGGAGGAAAAGAATTTCGAACTCAAAATTTAAAAAAAGGGGCGGCTAGGTGGCACAGTGAATGGAGCAACTGGCCTTGGAGTCAGGAGTACCTGGGTTCAAATCCGGCCTCAGACACTTAATTACCTAGCTGTGTGGCCTTGGGCAAGCCACTTAATCCCATTGCCTTGAAAAAACAAACAAACAAAAAAATCAAAATAAAAAAAGAATGTTATAATAATTTATTTTTATATTGAATTGTGAAAAAAATAAAATTTCATAAAAAATCATCTGCTCATCATTTCTGTTAGCACAAAAATATCCCATCACACTGTTTTTGCTCTTCCTGTTTTAGGTCTCAGTACTGTATTTGTGCCATGAAAGAAATCTGATATGATACCTTTGCCTATTTTTCTAAATGGTTTATGTTATTATAGAACTTAATTATTCTTTTTTAATGATAATTATTTATTTTTTAATTTTTAATTTAATATTTATTCTCATTTTGTACAAATAATGTTTTTTATACGTTAATAAAATATTCCTGTTTAAGAGTAAATGAAATACCCCCTCCCCCCATAAATATAGACTCTTTTGAGCGATAAAGTAAAGGGGAGAGAAAGAAAAATGATAGTAATAATTGTAGGTATGGCCAGGTGGTGCAATGGATGAAGCACCAGCCCTGGAGCCATGAGCACCCAAGCCCACATCTGGCCCCGTACACCCAACAATCACCCAGCCGTGTAGCATGCAAGCCACCCGAACCTCACTGCCCTGCAAAAACCACAAAAAGGAAAAAAAAAGACCCAAAATAAAATAAAATAGTAATAATAGTAGGGGTGGCTGAGTGGCAGACAGACATTGGCCCTTGAGCCAGGAGCACCCGTGTCCAAATCTGGCCTTAGACTCCCAACGATCACCCTGCTATGCGGCCCCAGGCAGGCCACCCAACCCCATTTGCCTTGCACCCTCCCCAAAATAATAATAATAAAAAATGTGCTTCAGTCTTTGTTCCAACACCAACAACTCTGTCACGGGTGGATCACATTCTTTATGATAAGTCCATCACAAAAGTTTCTTCCATATTTTTCCACTGTTGCCATTGCTGATCTCAACTCCCTCCTTTCGTATTTCTCCACTACCATATATTATATTTTCTCTCTCCTTTCACTCTGACTCTGCTGTAAGGTAGCTGAGTGGCCCAGCAGACAGATCCCTGGTCCTGGGGCCAAGAGGCCCTGAGCCCCCATACCACCCCTTAGGCCAAGCATCCACCAGGCCTTGTGGGCCCAGACAGGCCATCCAATCCCAGCCCCTTGCAAGAAGTAAAAGAGAAAATGTATTATATCTGACCACTCTCCCCCCATGGTCCATCCTCTCCTCCATCACTCACATCCTCCCCTTCCCCCATCACCTGCTTCTTACTCCAGATGTCTGTACCCCATTGAGTATCTATGCTGTTTCCTCTCCTAGCCACCTCTGATAAGAGCGAAGATTCCCTCATTCCCCCTTGCCTTCCCCCCTTCCATATCATTGCAATAACTCATTGTAATAAAGAAAAATCTTATTACATGACATATCTTGGCCTATTCCCCCTCTCTTTTTTCTTTCTCCCATTACATTTCCCTTTCCTCTATTGACTCCATTTTTACAACATATTTTATCTTCAAATTCAGCTTTCTCCTGTGCTTCAAATATAAAAGCTCCCTCTACCTGCTCTATTAACTGAGAAGCTTCATATGAGTATTATCAGTGTCATTTTTCTATGCAGGAATACATGCAGTTCATCATCATTAAGTCCCTCATTTTCCCTCTCTCCTCCAATCTACATGCTTCACCTGAGTCCTGTATCTGAAGATCAAAGCTTCTTCAGTTCTGGCCATTCCAACAGGAACATTTGAAATTCCCCTGGTTCATTGAAAGTCCATCTTTTTCCCTGGAAGAAGACATTCAGCCTTGCTGGGTAGTTCATTCTTGGCTGCATTCTAAGCTCTTTTGCCTTCTGGTATATTCTATTCCAAGCCCTACAAGCTTCCAATGTAGTTGCTGCTAAGTCCTATATGATCCTAACTGCAGCTCCATGACATTTGAACTGTGTCCTTCTGGCTGCTTGTAATATTTTCTCTTTGACTTCGGAGTTCTGGAATTTGGCTATAATATTCCTGGGGGTTGGTTTTTTGGGATCTCTTTCTTGGGGGGATCGGTGGATTCTCTCCATTTCTATTTTGCCCTCTGCTTCTAGAATATCAGGGCAATTTTCCTGTAGTAATTTTTTCAAAATGATGTCAAGGCTCTTTTCCTGATTATGACTTTCAGGTATTCCAATAATTTTTAAATTATCTTTTCTAAGTCGTTTTTCATCAGTTGCTTTTTCAATGAGATATTTCACATTTTCTTCTAATTTTTCATTTTTTTGGTTTTGAAGTATTGAATCCTGGTTTCTCATAAATTCATCAATCTCCTGGAGTTCTATTCTTTGTCTAAAGGATTTGTTGTCCTCAGAGAGTTTTCTTATCTCTTTTTCCATCTGGCCAATTTTGCTTTTTAAAGCATTCTCCTCAATAACTTTTTGAACTGTTTTATCCATTTGACCTAAGCTGGTTTTTAGCATGCTATTTTCTTCAGCATTTTTTTGGATTTCCTTGACTAGGCTGCTGACTTCATTTTCATGTTTTTCCTGCATCTCTCTCATTTCTTTTCCCAGTTTTTCTTCTAACTCCCTCATTTGATTTTCAAAGTCTTTTTTGAGCTCTGTCATAGCCTGAGCCCAATTTCTGTTTTTCTTGAAGTCTTTAGATGCAGGAGCTTGTGCTTCCTCATCTTCAGACTGAGTATTTTGATCCTTCTTGGGCTCACAGGCAAAATATTTCTCAATGGTGTTCCTCTTGTTTCTCTGCTTGCCCATTTTCCCAGCCTGAGCCTGGTTTTGGGGTGCTTCCTGAGCTTTTGGGACACTCCCACAAAGGTCTCAGTGTGTGAGGCTCTTTCCTCCCTCCTGGTCTGTGAATGACCATATGCACCCCCCTCTGCCACGGGGCTGAGGTGGGGGGGGTGGCCCTGCTGTTCTATGGGGGGGGCTAGACTGCGATCAGGATCTGAATGTGGTCAGAGCCCCAGAGTCCTGTTCCAGGGGCAGAGCTCAGCAGTCTGTCTTCACTCCCCTCCCTAGGTTCAATGGGCTCATGCCCTGGGGGCTCCTGCTTACCCGCTCCACCTGCTTCTGTTTCCTGGAACTGGGCTGTGCTGGCCACCCTGCTCTCTGTGTGCCCTGAGGGCTGGGCTTCACGTGCTCCCTTGGGCAGAGGTCCCCCACTGTTCCCCTAATTTGTGCCCAGTGCTCCCTGGTGCATAGCTCAGGAAACTCCCCCGCTGATGTGAGCCGGGGCTCCCAGCATCCTGGGACTGCCCCTGGGAGGCTGATGTTCTTTCCCTCTGGCGGGCCACCCCTCCGACCCGGGGAGCAGAGCCTTTCTGCCCTTTTCCAGGTTACCTTGAGTAGGAGAACTGCCTCACTGGGTCCTTCTGTGGGTTCTGTCTCTTGAAAATTTAGTTAAGAGTCCTTAGCTTATAAGTTTTATGAGAGAGCACCTAAGACATGATCCATTCTTTTCACCATCTTGGCTCTGCCCCCAAAATTAATTATTCTTTAAATGTTTGGCAGTATTGACTTGTAAATCTATCTGGATCCAGGGAGTTTTTTCTTAGGGAGCTCATTAATAGTTTGTTCAATTAAATTATTCTATTTCCTTTTTTATTAATCTTAATTAAAATTTTTATGAATATTCATCCATTTCTCTTAGATTATTAGGTTCATTGGCAGGTAACAAGGCAAAAGTAGCTCCTAATGATCATTATTTATTTGTTTGTTTCATCATCAAAGGTAGTACATTAACCCTGATTTCATTTTTTTTTTCATTTTCATTTGCTTTTTCAAAATCGAATTAATCAATGGTTTATCATGTTTTGTTTCATAAAAACCAGCTCCTAGTTTTATTTATTAATTCATTAGTTTTCTTACTTTTAATCTTATTAATCTCCTTTGATTTTCAGGATTTCCAATTTGGTACTGAATTAGGGGTTTTTAATTTGTTCTTTTTCTAGACCAATTCATTGATCTACTCTTTATTCTACTGGTGTGAATGTTATGAAATGTAAATTTTCCCCTAAGTACTGCTTAAGACCAGGGCTGTCCAACCTTACTTTTAAAAGTTTCTATTGAAAGAATAGACAATATATTTTGATTTGCCATTTTAGTGAGAGCTCCACAGAGAGCCACATGCAGCTGCTTGCCACATCTTGGCCAGCCCAGGTTTAGACGATATCCCATAAATTTTGTTATGCTGTCTCAGTATTGTCATTCTCTTTAATGAAATTGTTGATTCTTTCTATGATTTATTTCTTGATCTACTCATTCTTTAGGATTAGGTAGTTTACAATTAATTTTTTAAAAAAGACTTTATTTTGAGTTTTACAATTTTTTACAATTAATTTTAATCTTTTTCCATGGATCTTTATTGAATGTAATTTTTATGTATTATGGTCAGAAAAGGATGCATTAATATTTCTGCTTTTATGCATTTGGTTTAAGGTTATTTCTTATTCCACAGACAATTTTTGTGAAAATGCCACTCACCATAGAGAAAAATATACACTCCTTTCCATTCCCATTTAATTTTCTCCAGAAATCTTTTACATCTAACTTTCTAAAAGTCTATCCATATTCTTAACTTATTTTATGGTTTTTATATTTAGGTTTGAGAAAGGAAAGTTGAGACCCCCTAACTGGTATAGTTTTACTGCCTATTTCCTCATGTAATATTTAATTTTTCCTTTAAGAATCTGGATGGTATGCTATTTGGTACATGTTTAATACTGATATTATTTCATCCTATATGGCACCTTTTAGCAAAATGTTAAGTTTTCCTGCTTATCTCTTTTAATTAGGTCGATTTTTGATTTTGCTTTCTCTGAAATCATGATTGCTACCCTTGCTTTTTTTTTTACCTCAGCTTAAATATAATAGACAATCCCTTATTTTTATTCTATGTATGACTCTCTGTTTCAAGTGTATTACTTGTAAACTGCATATTGTTGGATTCTTTTTTTAATCCATTCTGCTATCTGGTTCTGTTTTATGGGTGAGTTATGATTACTATATATTTTCCTCTATCCTATTTTTCCATTTTTATCCTTCTCTCTTCTTGTCCCTCCTCAAAATCTGTTTTGCTTCTGATGATAATTTCCCTTAATCCATTTTCCCTTCTTTTAATGCCTTGCCTCCATACTCTTTCCTCCGACTTCCTTATGGGGTAAGATAAGATCTCTATACTCAATTGAGTGTAGGTATTGTTTCTTCTTTGAACCATTTCCAATTATAAAGTTCAATCATTGCCTGCCACCACCCCATTTCCCTTCCACTATAAAAGTTCTTTCTTACCATCTTCATGCAAGATAATTTCCCCCATTTTTCTTCTCCCTTCTCCCAGTACATCCCCCTTTCTTCCCATTAATCTTATTTTCCCCCCATTATAGTCAATCCATACTTGTTCCCTCTATGTGTACTCTTTCTTACTACCCTAATAATGGTAAAGTTCTTAGGAATTTAAAGTATCATCTTTCCATCTAGGAATATAAAGTTTAACCTTATTGACTCCCCCTTGTGATTTCTCTAGCATGTTTAGATTTTTATGCTGCCCTTGAGTCTTGTATTTGAAAGCCAGATTTTCTATTCAGTTCTGTTTTTTTTTCATCAAAAATACTTCAAAGTACCTAGCTGTGTGACCTTGGGCAAATCACTTAACCCCACTGCCTTAAAATTAAGAAAAAATACAAAAAAAATGCTTCAAAGTCCTATTTCATTAATTATTCACTTCTCCCTTAAAAATTATAGTCATTTTTGCTGAGTAGATTCTTGTTATTCTAGTTCTAGCTTCTATATCTTCTAGAATATCTAATATTTTGTGTTTTCCAATCCTTTTAATGTAGAAGCTGATAAATCTTGTGCAATCTTGACTTTAGCTCCACAACACTTGAATTGTTTCTGGTTGGTTGCAATATTTCTTCTTGACTTGGGAGCTCTGGAATTGGGCTAAATATTCCTATTAATTTTCATTTTGGTTTCTCCTTCAGGAGGTGATTGGTGGTGATTCCTTTTGTTTCTGTTTTATCCATTGGATCTAAGCTATCAGGGCAGTTTTCCTTGACAATTTCTTGAAATGAGATGGCTTTTTTTTAATCATGGCATTCAAGTAGTTTAATCATTTTAAAATTCTCTCTTCTCAATCTATTTTCCAGGCCAGTTGTTTTTCCAATGAGATATTTCATATTTTCTTCTATTGTTTTCATTCTTTTGATTAAAAAAAATTGTTTTTTGATTTCTCCTGGAGTTAATAACCTGCTCAATTCTAATTTTGAAAGAATTATTTTTTTCAATGAGCTTTTTTTGTACCTTTTTCCATATGGCCAATTTTACTTTTAGAGAAGTTGTTTTCTTTAGTATTTTGGGGCCTTTGTTTTTTTTCTCTTTTTAAAATTTTCTTACATCTCATTTATTTCTTTTACCGATCTATCCTCTACCTCTCTGATTTTGAAAATCCTTTCTGAGCAATATCAAAAATTATTGCAGCACTTAAATAAATATTATTAATAGTTTGTTTTCCAAAGTAAGGTTTCACTTACATTAGTTTAGGCTTAGCAACAAGTTAAAAAATTTTGTGAAAAGGTAATGTCATCCAAACCTTATGTAAATTCTATTATCAAACCCTAATATCAAAATAATAATGTCCAAATCAATGAGTTTTACTTAAGAGTATTAAAAGGACCTGATAATTTTATTTTAAAAAAGTAAATTAAAAAATTTACCTCAACAAGGACTCCAACAAAAGGTATGGAAGCTTCTTCATATTTGATAAAGAATAATTCTGGATTTGTCTTCCAGACACCAAGCCATTTGTCTTTCATCTTTAATTTGTCTGATAGATATTTGCTCATTGCTTCATCAGCATCCTCTGCCTAGCACAAGCATAATGGGAAATATTAATAACATGGTATTTATGACTAAACTTTCTTGCTGATTTCCATTTAAATATCAATTATTGAAGGTGGAAAGGGGCACTCCTTTTAAAGAAAAAGGAAATATGTAATAAATCAAAGTAAAATACCACTTGAGCATTTTTCATTAGAATTAAAACAAACTGAAATGAAATGTATAAGCATTAATATAGTATTTTGTAGATATGCCTTTCACTCAGAACTAGAATATATTTATCCAGAAGCAAAATAATGTAATTTTAATTCTTGAAGTAAAAAAACACATAAACACAAAGTAAAAAATATTTTGACCCTAATTTATGCAACAAGCTATTGTTTAATATTGAGAAAACTTTGCAGAAATTTTTTAGTCTATGAAAATCTAGTGTCCTTTCATTTTATAAAAGGAAACATCAATAGCCAAATTATTTTGCTTTGATGTGATTTCCATGGGCTTAAATTCGAAAGTAATTTAATTAAATTAATTGACTTAATTTTTTAAAACTTGAAAACAAGTCATTGTAAAAATGATATAATAACTTACATACTGATGCTTTACCAATTACTTATCTTTTTTTTTTGCAAAGAAAATGGGGTTAAGTGGCTTGCCCAAGGCCACATAGCTAGGTAATTATTAAGTGTTTGAGCCTGGATTTGAACTCAGGTACTCCTGACTGGCTGGTGCTCTATCCACTATGCCACCTAGCCACCCCAATTTTGTTTTAATATCATTTAGATTTACCTCAGTATCAAATGCATGTGGTTCATTAAAAAAAAAGAATATCTTAAAAATGTTATCTGGTGCTCCCACCTACAATCAACATATAACATCTATGAGAACAGGCAAAGTAATTTTCTAGAAACATACACTACAAATATTTATCATTTGAGAATTAAATTTTCCAAAAACAAGAATTCTGGCCCTGTTGCACACAAATCAAAATTGAACTTATGACAATAAAGGTCCAATCTCCATTCTAATCTATAAAAATGAAATAAAAATTCTAAAGTAGCAAAACCACAATGGCAGAGGCATAAGCCTTCAACTTTTAGGGATCTGCTAATTAGGAAAAAAACCCTAAGCAAGGCTGCCCTTTATTCGTCAACATAAACTTCCACATCTGTGGAAAATAATGTAACAGAACTTTATTTATACGGCAATAGGAATAGTAAAATCCATCAGTTCCTCCATTACAATAAGAGTAAAACGAGCAGAACTACGGGAACCCTGCATGCGGTAACTGCAATATTGTTCGAAGAACGACGCGGAGGATGCCAAGTTATTCTGAGTATTATACATTCTCAAGTTAAAGACCAAGGCCCTGAGAAGGAATAGGGATCTACCTCCGGAGAAAGAACTGACAGACTAGCGTGACACACACGCGTGCGGGAGAGGCGCGGCCCGCTCTGGTGGGGGAGGAGGGAGAAAGCAGTTCCAAATCCAAGACGTGACAAAAAACGTTTAAAGAAAAAACACCAGTAACAGCAGCCGGCCCTTGGCCCCGTTTTATCCTTATAGGAATCCCGGGGGGGGGGCGGGGTGAGGGGCCAGGGGGGCCTCCCTTCACTGGGCTCCCGACTCAGGCCCAGGGGGCCCCAGCCCAGCCTGCCCGGCCACCCCTCAACATTCAGCCGGGGACCCCTCGGGAGCGCTATGGCCCCCTGCCGCACTCGGCTCTCGCCGGCGTGCCTCGGTTTCCCCAGACGTAGGATGGGGCACCCCCCGCCAGGGCCGCCCCGGCCCGGCCTCACCTTGCAGCCCTGCAACACCTGGTCGCAGTAGAGCGCCACCTTCTCGTCCCGCCACATGCCCCTCATGGGGGACGTGCAGACCGGGGGCAGCGGCTGCGCCTCCTCCTCGTCCTCCTCGTGCACCGACAGCAGGCCCTCCTCTTCCTCCTCCTCCTCCTCTTCCTCCCCCTCCTCCTCCTCCTCGCCCCCTCCGCCCGGGCCCTCGGCCCGGGGCATGGGCAGGAGCTGCAGCCGCCGCCGGGCCGCCTCCCGGCCCGCTCTGCCCTTCACCGGCCTCGGCGAGGCCACTACCGACCGCACCGGGGACGCGTTGCTTTTGGCGCCCGCCTCGTCCACGGCGGCCTTGTCCCCGCGCCTCCCGGGGCTGATCCCCACAGCCGAGTCCCCCGTCTCGGTACCGTCGGGCCCCGACGCCATCTCTCCGGCAGCCTGGCCTCGGGGTGCAACCGTTAGTCACTTTTCCCGCCCGGCCAAGGCCGGCCAATGGACACGAGGCGCGCGGCCGGGCCGCAACGAGCGGCCGCTCAGCACCGCGGACAAAGGGGGGCGGCCGCGTGGGGCCCCCCGGGCTCCGTCCCTGGGGCGACGCGCCTCGGCCCCCGGAGCCTTCTCCACGCAGCCAAGCTCAAGGGCACGCACAGAGGGACGACCTCGGCCGCGCGTGCCAAGCCTGCAACAATGTTGCGCGCCCCTAAGCTAGCTCGGGCTCCCCAGCTCCCCACACGCGCTCGGGAGGAAGGGCCACCAAGTCCTCCCGGGAAGCATCTGTCCTGCGGCCCAAGAACGGCCCTCCAGGGGCGCAGGTTCCCATCATCTGTCAATCCTCCGCTTCAGGACCCCCCAAAAGGGGGGGGATCATGAAGAGTCCAACACCACCGAAGGGATGAACACGAAGAGCAGAGAGACCTGTGTGCCATCTGCAGCCCCTGCACGTGCAACACAGCGGCGTGGGCATAGACTTCTACTTAAGTGACTTTCAGGAACTCACAGATGGAGAGTGGGTCCTCCGCGTGGAAGCTCGCAGGTGCAGGTCTTTGTGCGTATGCCCATGTGGCCATGTGTATGTCCCTACACATCTGCATCTACATACCTGAGTAGAGGCTTATCTGTATCCAGGTATGTATACATGTATACGTGTGTATTGATATGTTGTCCATACATCATGTGTATAGACACGTGTTTATCCCCATACTCTAAGAGTATGGGCATTTATATATATTTTAATATCTATATCTGTGAAAGTGTACATGTAGATATACCTATAAGAATATGCAAATTGCAAGCATGTGATCTTGTGGACTTGGTTTGGGATTCAGAATAATTCAAGCTCATCTATATTTATTGTTAAATACTATCTGGGTAAGATCCGGCAACTATTTCTGTCATGGAGATAAAACAATAGAATTACAGCTCAAAGAGAGATTTTACAAGATTAACAAACTTGGACACAAACATTTGGCTTCTTCCTTCTTTTCCTCTCAGAAACTGAGGTCAGTAGAGAGGTAGCAATATGACAAAAGGTCTGAGATAGATGATGTGGTGAGAAAGATCTTTTCGGAGGTTTTTTTGGTTCCCCCCTGCCCCATGCAAAAACAAGTTTCAACATTCAGTTCCAAAACCTTGAGTTCCAAATTCTCTCCTGTCCTCCCACCACACTTCCCTTCTTTGAAAAAGCAAGTTACTTAATATAGGTTAAAAAGATGTAGCCATGAAAAACATTACTGTAACAGTCTTGCTGTAAAAGTAAACATGAAACACCCCCCCCAGAACATTCAAGAAAAATAAAATTTAAAAAAGCATGCTTCAATCTGCATTCAGACACCATCACCTCTGACTTTAGGATGGATAGCATTATCACAAGTCCTTTAGAGTTCTTTTGGATCACAGTATAGATGAGAAAAGGGAGGTTATTCACAGCAGATCATCCTGTAATGTTGTTATTTTGTATACAGCACATTTATTATTGCATCTGCTCTTGTTTTTTTCTGAGAGTATCCCATTCATCAATGCCCATAACAGAACAGCATTTCATCTTAGTCACATACAACATTTTGTTCATCCTTTCCCCAACCAATGAGCATCCCTCAACTTCCAGCTCCTCACCACCAAAAACGAGCTACTATAAATATCCCTATACATGTAGGTTCTTTTCTTCCCATATTTCACCTCTTTTGGAATTTCATCTCAACTATCAGCACCTGTAGGCCAAAGGGTAGGCATGGTTTATGGTCCTTTGGTCATAGTTCCAAATAGCTCTACAAAATTGTTGAATTACTTCCCAACTCCTCCAACAATGCATCAATATCTCAATTTCCCTATATCCCTTCCAACATTTGTCATTTTCTCCTTCTGTCCTATTAGCCAATCCCAATAGATGTAAAGTAGCACCCTAGAATTGTTCCAACTTGCATTTCCCTATCATTTGTGAAGACATTTTAAAAAAAGATTTAGATAGATTACATTGATAACCTCATCTGAAAACCGTTCATATTTCTTGATCATTCATCAATTGGGGAATGGCTCTTTTTTTAAAAATAAAATTGACTCAGTTCTCTAGATTGAGAAATAAGGTCTTTATCAGAGAAACTTGTTTCAATATTTTCCCCTACTTTTGCTAACTTTGTATTCCCCTCCATCCTGTTCCCCACCACCACCCTATTCTCTCTCTCCTTTCCCCCAGTCCCTCCTCTAAAGTGTTTTGCAAGAGACAGCAGGAAATGATTATAGTGATCTGCTGTTTGATAAACCCAAAGAGTCCAGCTTCTGGGATAAGAACCTCTCTCTTGGATAAAAACTGTTGGGAAAATTGGAAGTTAGTATGGCAGAAGCTTGGATTAGACCAACATTTTATACCCTATACCAAGATAAGATCAAAATAGGTAGAGGATTTAGATGTAAAAAACCAATATTATAAGCAAACTAGGAGATCAAGATCCAGGTCTGTGGAAAGGGAAGCAGTTTATGACCAAGGAAGAAATGGTGAATATCATTAAAGATAAACTAGATACTTTGATTATATTCAATTAAAAAGCTTTTGCACAAACAAAACCACTGTAAACAAGATAAAAAAGATGTAGTAAATAGGGAAACAATTTTTACAACTAGTATTTCTTTTTTTCCATTTTAAAGATTTTATTTATTTCGAATTTTACAATTTTTCCCCTAATCTTGCTTCCCTCCCCCCAACCCCCCCACAGAAGGCAATTTGCCAGTCTTTACATTGTTGCCATGGTATACATTGATCCAAATTGAATGTGATGAGAGACAAATAATATCCTTAAGGAAGAAAAATACAGTATAAGAGATAGCAAGATTACATAATAAGATAACAGGTTTTTTTTTAAATTAAAGGTAATAGTCTTTGATCTTTGTTCAAACTCCACAGTTCTTTCTCTGGATACAGATGGTATTCAAAGATAGCCCTAAATTGTCCCTGATTATTGTACTGATGGAATGAGCAAGTCCGTCAAGGTTGAGCAGCAACCCAATATTGCTTTTAGGGTATACAATGTTTTTCTGGTTCTGCTCATCTTGCTCAGCATCAACAACTAGTATTCCTTACAAAGGACTCATTTCTAAAATATATAGAGAACTGAGTCAAATTTATAAAAAAAAACCCAAGCCATTCCCCAATTGACAAATGGTCAAAGGATATGCAAAAGCAATTTACAGATGAGAAAATCAAGGCAATCCATAATCATATGAAAAATTGCTCTAAATCATTACTGATTAGAAAACTGCAAATTAAAGTGTCTCTGAGGTACTATCTCACACCTATCAGAATGGCCAATATGAACAGAAAGAATAATGTTCAATGTTGGAAGGGGTGTGGGAAAATCTAAGACACTAATACATTGTTGATAGAGCTGTGAACTGATTTAACCTTTCTGGAGAACAATCTGGAATTATGTCCAAAGGGCAATAAAAATGTGCATATCCTTTGATCCAGCAATACCACTTAATGGGTCTATACCCTGTAGTAATCATGGGAAAAAAAGATAAAAACATCACTTGTACAAAAATATTTATGGCAGTCCTGTTTGTGATAGCAAAGAATTGGAAATTGAGTCAGTGTCCTTCAATTGGTATATGTATGTTTTGGAACACTATTGTTCTATTAGAAACTAAGAGGGATGGGATTTCAGAGGAGCCTGAAAAGACTTGCATGAATTGAGGCTGAGCAAGATGAACAGAACCAGAACAACATTGTACCCCCTAACAAGGGGGTGATGATCAACCTTAATGGATTTGTTCATTTCTTCAATGTAATAATCAGGAACAATTTTAAAGTATCTGTGATGGAGAATACCATCAGAGAGAACTGTGGAGTTTAAACAAAGACCAAAGTCTATTATCTTAAAATTTTTTAAGTGTCTTATTTACCACACAATTTTGCTATCTCTAATAATTTTTTTCTCCTCAAGGATAAGATTTCTCTCTCAACACAGACTTAGATGAAGTAATATCTTACTCTGAAGGATCTCTTACCTGAATCTGAGTTCCTTCTATGTTTATTTTTACATTCTCTAGGATAGTCACTCTTAAGCATTGGGCTCCCTATGGCCTCCAGGATCAGATGCAGATTCCTCTGTCTGGTATTCAAAGCCCTCCATCATCTTGTCTCCCGCCCCACCCCCCCCTTCACCTTTTCCAGTCTTCTTATCTTACTCCCCAACATGTACTCTTTGATCCAGTGACACTGGCCTCCTGGCTGTTCTGCAAACAAGTCGCTCCATCTGTCAACCCTGGGAATTTTCTCTGACTCTCCCCTCTGCCTAAAAGATTCCCTTTCCTCATCTCTATTTATTGTCATCCCTGGCTTCCTTTAAGTCCCCAATAAAATGCCCATCTTCTTTTGTTTTTTGTTTTTGTGAAGCAATGGGAATGAGTAATTTGTCCAAGGTCAATACAGCTAGTAAGTGTCAAATGTCTGAGGCTGGATTTGAACTAAGGTCCTCCTGACCACGTATCTAAGCTACCCAAAGAAGCCTTTTCCAACCCCACTTAATTCTAATAACCTTTCTCTGTTCATTTTTCCCCTATTTATTCTGAATGTATCTTATGGATGCATATGTGTTTGCAATTTGTCTCACTCCTTAGACTGTGAACTCTTTAAGGTCAGAGACTATCTTTTGCCTCTTTTTGTATCCCCATCACTTCAGCATCATGCCTGATACTTTGTAGTGTTTATAGACTGTTATTTTTTACAAAACAACTCTTAAAATTCTTGAAAACCTTTATTCTATCTCTACTAATTTTTTTCTTCAAGTTAAAATTTCTTTTTAAATGTTATTTTATTTTGTTTTTTATTTTTGAAAACTTTTGAGGTCCACATTTTTCTACTTCCTTCCCTTCCCCCATGCCAATGAGTAATCTGATAAAGGTTACACATGTACAATCATGTTTACAAGTTAAACATTCTTAGTACTTTCCACCCATCCTCACATGGCAAGAACTAGAGGTCCTTTGCCATAATTGTTGCCATGCTCTGGGCACTCTCCAGCTTTTTAGTCTTTTCTAAAATGTGATACCCAGAGAAGAATTATAATCTGAAATATAGTATTTGGTTCTGGACACCATATCTGCAAAGTAGTTAAGAAGTTAATAACTGTGTTGCAAAGTCAACTGATACATGTGAGCTTTAGAACCCTAATATAAGGGTAGGACAATGTAATTCCCTTTTCCAACTCAGTTGAGTGTTTTGTTAAGGTTTTTAATGTGGTAACAAGGCATTTAACTAACAAAAATCATGACCCTGCCTTGATGAGATACAGACAAATCTCTTGAATGAATTGGTAGGGCACAGCATCACTTTCTGAGAAAAGAAATTATCCACATCCCTACAGATTTTCAAAAGCTAAATCCTGAAAAGTGTGGATTTGACAGAGCTTTGTAGAGGAGACTTCTTTTTTTAAGGATACAATAGAACATAGATAATATTAATGTGTGATTTTCTTATGTTTTTTTATTTTAGAGTAGACTTCTATAGGAAGATGGGAACAGGAGAAAATTCCTCTCTCCTCTTTCCCATGGATTACAGTGTCTAGCAGTGACTTTTCCAGAAGAAGGCAGCCTATCCAACTATTCAATTTTGTCAGTTTTAGAGTGTTTTATGTACAATTGAAGGAACAATAGTTAGATATTTTAGATGAATGTGATTAACAATACAGCAGTCACTTGAAAAAAAGAAGTAGCTCCAAGGAATGGGATGGCTTGCAGCAGAGAAGAAAGCTGACTGGGCTAGTTCCAGTGATTGAGAGGTGAGCTATTAAGAAGAATAGACTGTGGGAGCCCAGCAAACAACTAATACAGTACAGATGTTGAACCCAGGAGGAGCTGTATAAAGATTTTACAAAAAAAGGAGGTCCTAGGAGTTGTGAGCTGCTTTTGTTACAAATGTATCCTACATGTGTACCTTATTACCAGTGAACCCCAAGTCTGAGTTTACTCTTCCCAAAGATGCTGGGTGCATTGAGGGGGTGGAGGAAACATTTTATAACCACTATTTTTTATTGTGCCATATTAGCAAATGCCTTTTCTAAGAACTAATTCTGCCTACTAGCTGATAATTAATGGGAAATATAATGATAGGGGTTAGAGTTAGGAGTACAAGCTCACAAGGTTGGCCCTAGAACCCAAGGTAGCAAGGACCTTCTGGAGAACCAAATCTTAGATATATGATGTATATTCTATTCTTGCCTATGTTCTAAACAGCATCTGTTGTTTCCAAGTTTCTTGGAATAAGATGCTTCTTCCACTCTTATTGTATTAAATAATCATGTTTCCTTCCATAACTCTATCTACTTTTCTATTTTATCTAGTCACTTCTATTGAAAACTTATTATTTTCAATCTTTTGGCAAGGTTCTATGTCCCTCATCAGGAGCCTATTTTCCAGAACTATATGTTATGATTTTTAATCTTATCCATGTAGTGAACTGTTCATTTCTTCACATCCTCCTTCTTCATCCACAGGCATGACCAATCACTGAAAGAAGAGATGATAGAAATAACAAGTTCTTTAGTTCCTTATGTCAAAGTTATTGGAGAATTATACCATTCCTCTCCTGGCCAATGTGATATTTGTCCCTATATGAACAATCAATTACAAGACTCAATAAGGTCTAAATCACAGCTCAGAGAGCACACTTTTTTTTTAGGTTTTTGCAAGGCAATGGGGTTAAATGGCTTGCCCAAGGCCACACAACTAGGTAATTATTAAGTGTCTGAGGTCAGATTTGAATTCAGGTACTCCTGACTCCAGGGCTGGTGCTCTATCCATTGCACCACTTAGTCGTCCCCAAGAACACATTTCTTCCAGCTATGTCAAAACTATTAAACAAGGCTAATTCTGTACCCTCAGCAAGTGAGGGTATCTACAAATGAGTACAGAAGAACTTTCTAGTACCAGATCTCTTACCCATGGAATTGGTAACAGGTATCTTCAGATCTGCTAGTACCTATGTGTAATAGACATTATATTTCTCTTTTATTTTACCAATCATTTTTTTGTCTTTTGAAAAGTAGCCAGTAATGATTCTTGTTACATATCCTAATGAAACAATGGAGAATTTTGAGAGCCAACTTATTCTTATCCATTTGGGGATTTTGGAAAGCTAATTGAGTTACTGATTCATAAAATCCATAAAACTCACATACTTTGTATAGTTAAATCAAATTTTTATCAAAAGTATATTTGTTCCTTAACACCAAGAACTCAAAACCTTTCTTAAAAATTCATCTTCAGCAAAAGATTTATTTCAGATGTTTCAAAATCTTAGCCATAAGCATTACTTCAAAAGTCAACTCATTGATTGCAGTCTTTAAGTTTCACAAAGTTAAGCAATTACTGTTGGCTGAGAGATCCAGAAGTACTCTACTGATGATTCTGGGCCTCCTGCCAATGAAGGGTTAGCCAAAGGTACTCAGGCCCTGGGGGACCTGAGGTGAATAGGCACCTGTTCAAGGCAGCCACTCACCCATCTCTCCTCATTGGATATATTGCTGGGGGGTTAACATATCTAAGACTGAGAAAAAAGGGAAATGGGCTAAAATTTAGATAAGAAATAGTTTGACTTAAACATTGCTCCCATATATATCTATATATCTATATCTATCTATCTATCTATCTATCTATCTATCTATCTATCTATCTATCTATCTATGTCTTTGATCTTGGAGGGTGTGATTAAGAGGAACTTGTACTTGCAGCCAAAGTATGGGGGTAGGGTGAGAGTTAGGAGAAGGGGAAGTAGGAAAACACATGGGAGTTAGGAGGAGGAAGAGAACCTTATCTTTGTCTCATAAAAATGTCTGACAAACAGTAGATAATATTACAGATTTTTTAAAAACTAGTTAGAGGACATCTAGTTCAATAACTGTATTATAAGGAAGCTGAACTTCAGAGAAGTTAAATGATTTGCCCTGAGATCACACAGGAAGCAAGTGGCAGACTGGCACTCAAACCAAGTTCATTTGACTTCAAATCTAGAACTCTTTAGAAGCATTCTAGCTATTACTTTCTCATTTATCAAAGTCACTGAAATTACCATCTAACTTCTCAGACAAGAAAGCAGAAAAAGAATAATGAAAAATCATCTAGTCAAAAAGCTGGCCCCATATCTTTTCCAGCTGTCCTTATTTCTGGATCCAATTTGAAGTGTAACCAATGGACTAAATCAGTATAATTGATAGTGAGAAGATTCTAGAGTCATCATTTCAATCACTATTAATCAACCAAAGAACCATATGATTATTGTGTTCAAGGGCTGAGTCTAGTCTATTAATATTAATATTAATATATAATATATGATCATATAATATTCTAGTGCAGAAATTATAGTCTTAAAGAAGTCATACTTTATAGTAGGAAAATTCAATTGAATGAATATAGGCAGTTGTAGATGAAAAGTTATCTATAAATATAAAATAGTATGGCATCTTCTTCAGCAATGTTCTAAAACAGGGATCAACAAACAATGACTTAACGGCCAATCTAGCTCTCCTTTGTTTTTCTAGGTCTTTCTTTAAGAATGGTTTTTACATTTTAAAATAAAGTTGTATTTAAAAATGTAAAAAATATGCTTATATTGCAGATCATACAACAACTGACAATAGCCTGGATTTGGACCTTCAGCCAGAGTTTGTTGACTAATCTTCCAGAATTATAGGCTCCTTGCAAATAGAATGGAAGACTCTCGACATTAAATGTTGGTTTTTCAATTTGACTTTGAATCCCCTAGCTCCTAGTAAAATGAATTACAAATAGTAGGGCTTAAAAATGTTTTTTTATTATAAGAGTGATTTGTGTTGAGAAATTGTTGATCATTTCCCCAAAGTGGAGACTCCTTTGACACACTTTGTTATAATCTATCTATTTTTTTATCAAATAAAAATAACTCAATAACTTAGGCTAATTAAAACAATGTCTCAGTTAAGTGGTTGCCAAACATATTTGATTGGAGTCTTTCTAAGACTTTCTAGTTAAAAAAATGTTTCCTGGCACCTTTCCTTCCCAGCTGTGAATCCTTTAAATGGAATTTGTATGGAAGCGACTTCTTGTCTTTTTTTACTTTTTACAGATGTTGTTCCATATCTTCCCAACCAGATTTAAAAATTTCAAAGACAGTGATTTGTTTATCTTGTGGGCTTATTCATGTTTATGTTCCTGGTGCTTGGATAGATTTGCTTGCTGGCCCTTGAGTCCGGAAGACCTGCATGCAGATCTCACCTCTGACACATTAGCTGTGGGAAAATGGACAAGTCACAAATGTTCTCTGAACCTCAGTTTCTCAGATGCAAAATGAGGGAAATCATACCTAGTACTTAACTCACAGGGTTGTTGTGATAAAGTATGTAAAGGATTTTACAAACTTTAAAACCCTTTTACAAATATCTCCTATTTTTACATTCCTGAACTTAAATATTTGTTGAATGCTGAATGAGACCAGAACTCTTAGGTACATTCCTATGGCAACACTGCTGTCCCATTGGTCTGAATTTTAGTAAACTTTTATCTGTATCTATTGTTTATGACTGATTACATGTTTTAAAAGATTTGAGTATCAAAAATCTGCCAAATTAAATGTGATTAGAGCTAGGGTATTGTGAAACTTCTTGCTAATGAAGTCCTAACAAAGATAAATCCTCTCAGTGTATCAGATTGAAATGGTTTGTTCCTAAGAATATCTGACCAAATTCAGAATTTCATTTAGATTTCACCCTTTGAAGTTGGATTGTCTTAATGATAGCACTATTGAATGAACTGTTCTCTTGATCCGGTTCTCACCCGCAAGGAGCGACTGAAGAAGAAAATTATGGGAACCTTGGGGACAAATATCTCCTGAATCTTAGAATCTCTGATAGGGACAAAGAGAAATGTTTAGGGGTCATTTGACATTCATCATAGTTTTTATGAGAGCACATTTCAAAAAGTTTAGGGAAAGAAAAGATTGGATCCCATGACCTTACTGGGGAAATCAGCCCAGGAGGGATTAAAGATCTCTCCAAAATGAAGTTCTGGAGACATAAAGAAGAAAAATTGCAATGAAGAGCAAAAATGAGAATTCTCTATGAAGAGAATCATGGAGATTCACAGGGAATTCATCTATTGCCTTAAATGTGGAAAAAATAAATGTAAGAAATAAACAAGGGAAAAGAAGATGCAACCCCCCCCACAATATGAACTTTTAAGAGAACCAGTCATTATGAAGTTCATAATGAGACTGACAAGGACCACCAAAGACAATCAAAAGGGTTTTTTGAAAGCTATATTAGGAAAAAGAAGAAAATCCAAAAGAGAGATAGAACAGCTATTTGGGTTATGTGGGATGATGATAACTGACTGACAACAGATATAAGTAAAGATGCCCAAATCTTGTTTTTCCTACTGTTTTCCCTATCTTGGAGAATGATCTTTGACCTGAAAAGGACAAACAAAAATAGCAAATAAAAACCTGAAACTCAGAATAAATAGAGGATGAGAGAACACCTAGGCCCTCTCCATGAGTTCAAATCAATAGGCCCAGCATTCCAGGACACTGAAAGATGGTGACTGCTCCAAGGCCTTTGAAAGGTCATGGAGGATGAGAAAGGAGGACAAATGCTGTCCCAATTTTCAAAAGAAGAAAGAGAGGGCAGCTTGCAAATAATCTGTACTCTGATCCTATCAGTTCTTTATCTGGAGGTGGAGAGCAGTTTTCATTCTGAGTCCTTTGGAAATGTAGTGGGCCATTGTATTGATCAGTCTTACTAAAATTTTCACAATTGATCTTTTTTTTTTACAGTATTGCTATTTCTGAGTAAATTATGAAGGTTCTGATTATTTCACTTTGCATCAGTCCATTACCTAGATAAAATACAAAGCATCTGACATAGCCTCTCATGCTATTCTTCTGGATAAGATGGAGAAAAAAGGGATAGACAACAATAAAATTAGCTAATTTAGTACTGTCAAAATGATCAGACTCAACATGAAGTAATTTCATATCAACTTGGTGGGTGGGCTATAGTGTGGCACTTCATAGGGATTTTGGCTTAATCCTTTGCCATTTAATATTTTCATAAATGATATAGATGAAGGCATAGATGGAATGATTATAAAATTTGATTGTGACACAAATCCAGTTAGTTAGTGACAGAGTCAAAATCCTGAAAAGGGGCCAGGTAGTTGGCTAAGAATGGCATAGTGGATTTATGTTAAGACCTGGAATCAGGAAGACCTGAATTTGAATTCTACCTCAGGAACTAGCTTAGCTGTGAATCCTTAATACATTACTTAAGGTCTCTGAGCCCTGGTTTTTTAATTTATAAGAAGTAGAAGATAATTACAGCATCTACCTCCCAAGATTGTTGTGAGGATCAAATGAGTTAATATTTGCAAAAAGCTTTGTAAATCTCAAAGCTATTATTATTATTATTATTAATTATTATTATTTTCATCTCAACAGTCTGGAATACATCTGATATGATGGAATTTAGTAGGGTTCAAAGTATAGTCTTTTTTTTTTTTAGGTTTTTTTGTAAGGCAAATGGGGTTAAGTGGCTTGCCCAAGGCCACACAGCTAGGCAATTATTAAATGTCTGAGACCAGATTTGAATCCATATACTCCTGACTCCAGGGCCAGTGCTTTCTCCACTACGCCACCTAGCAGCCCCTAAAGTATAGTCTTACATTTGGTTCAAAGCATCAACCTCATAAGTATAAGATTAGGGAAGTGTAGTTTTCTCTGAAAAAGATCTTGGGGGTTTCAATGGTCTGCAAGTTCAATACCAGTCAACAGGGTACCAATTTTATTCCAATCCAGTCAAAGCTAATGTGATCCCAGTCAGTACTATGGGAGTCATTATGTCTAGGACTCCAAGGCCCACTCTCCTTGACTCTGGAACAAATTTGGAATATTGAATTACTCAGAGATGTACAGATGAAAAAGGTACTTAGACACTGCCATATCTTCTTTTCCAAAGGAGGAAACTGAGATCCTGACAAGTTAAGTGACTTGCCTAAAGTCACATGGGTTATAAGTGGAAGAGCTAGGGTCTGAATCCTAAGATTTTTTTTTCCCAACTCTGGATTTAACATTTTTTTTTCCCACTGCATTACATTGTTCAGTTCTGGACAGGACATTTTAGGCAAGCCAATGATGAGCTAGAGAATGTCTAGAGAAGAGTGACCATGGTAGGGAAGGACCTAGAACTTATACCGTTTGAGGATTAATTGACCGTATCTTGTATGTTTAGCCTGGAGATGAGAATGCAAGTTGGCTATCATTAAATACTTTAAAAGTTATCATATAAAAAAAGTTATCATATAGAAAAAGGAATGATTCTGTTCTGCTTGATTCTCGAGTGAGAAACAGTTAAAATTGCAGAGCAGTAGATTTAGGAACTATATAAAGAAAAACTTCCTAATAATTAAGGCTGCTCAAAAGAAATTGCCTGGGAGGTAATAAGGAAAGGAAGAGAAAGGAAAAGAGAGGGGAAAAGATAGAAAGGAATGGGAGAGAGTGGGAAGGACCAAAAGGAAGGATTACCCCTTAGCAGAGGTCTTCGTATGAAAGCTAGATTATCAGTTGTTCAGATACCGTGGAGAGTATTTTTTGTTTGCACGAACTAGCTGTCCTCTGGGATTCCAACTCTAAGATCCTATGAGTTCTTGTGGTTGAAAAACAAAACTTCCTTGCCCCATGGCTAACTCTATAGTGACAAGCATTTTCAAACATAGCTAGACTGAGCCTCAGATGACAGACATTCATAGTCCCCTTAGAGCTCACTCTCAGAGGTTTTCTAGCTCTTGCTCTGCTGGAATAACCATTGGAAACCAGGGTCACCTTCAGACCAAGATGAGGCATCAGAATAGGACTTGGTTGTTTCTCCACTGTAACACTCTCTAAATGGAAAAATATATCACGTATCTGTTCATTTCAAGAGGCTGCTGAGAGAACACTCATAATTATGAAATGACATAGGCCTTTTCAAAATGGCATCCACAGTAGAATGACTAATCTGCACCTAGTTTATCTCAACCTTGTTTTCGTGTAATCTGTTCTAGCACAGCATTTTGGCCCAGAAGTTTGTGTGGAAATGTTATTACATAAAAGGGAATTAATTTCTTGAAAGTATACTATGATTCCAGTTATAAATATGACAAAGCATGATATTATCATATTGCACAACTCATGATGAGATAATTAGGAAGTTCACTTATGTCAGACTTGGAGACTAGGACAACCCTATACGGATGGAAGCCTGGTTATCATCATCAGAGAGGCTTGCCATCTCAGGAGTCTGAGGTATTTTGCTCAGATGTAAACTCTTGCCTTTACTTGAAAGCTGATAGATATGCTTGAGGGAATAGTCCCTCCCCATATGAGATACCCAGCATACAAGTGGTAGCAAAACTAAATCAAGACATAACAATATGCTTTTAAAGAAGTCTGAGGCTTTTAGAGAATAGTAAATTAGTTGAGAGCCAAGACACATAAAAATTGTTGGAATGGAATCCTTGCAGACCAAGGCACAAACATGGTTCCAAACCACATTTTTTAAGTTGTATCCAATCATGCATACTTAAAAACACTGCAGCCTCAACAGGAATTCTGTTTGTAGAGTACACTTCTGGTCAAACAGTCAGGAAAGATGGATGGAAAAAGAGTGATACCTTTCAAAAGCCCCCTCTAACCAGAATCCAACAAAACCAAACAAGTGACCCAAATTTTAAAGCCTTGGATAAATTTTCCCTATTGAATTCAGTTTGTGTTCTCTTCTTCACCATTTTTGTAGGGAATACTATGATAACCTCTTCTCTCATTAACACAAATCAAGGAAAGGATATCACTGGTATCTAACAAGGTTTACATTTAGAGAATAAAGCTATAGAGCTATTTTTCCATTACTCAAGTTTTCCTTCAGTTTTTTAAGTGCTTTGGGATCAGCTTTGACTTCCTTGTGAAGCTGGAGTTGTTTCGGTAGCGAAAATTTAAAGGGGGATGGGTGTGGGGAGGAGTGGAACTGCAATCAGAACAGATTGTTATAAACTGCTCCTAAAGTATGATGTTTAACTTCTTGACAGCAAACATTTGCAGGTCACCAGTGTCACACATCAGGAGTTTAAAACATAGCTTCAGAGAGTAAGATAAAGTTGAACTTTAATAGTAAACTACCTCTTTAGTTATTGTTCCTGTTATATCTTCTTTAATTGAAAGATATCATAGGAATTGAACTCTCTAATAGAATGAATCATCCAATCTCTGAACTCCAAATTAATAATGAACAAGTGAGAAGAATTCTTCTGCTTCATCTTTCTGTAGAATATAGTGATTTTGAGGTTAATACACACATCAAGAACAACAACACATCAGGCAGGAAAAATCTGTCCAATTAAAGAGAAGTTTAATGTTACACCTTTTGTAGCCTCTTAATTTTCCAGAACACAGTAGAAATTCGGGCAAGTTCAGTTCAATAGGGACTCTTTGGAAATAATTACCTGAATGGAGATTAACACCTCTCCACTGGGCTTAGCTCTACCCAATTGTTTGTTGTTAAAGGGGCTATTCATTCATAAAGCTGAACCCACCCAACCAAACAAAGGGACCTTGGTGCATGCTCAGGTGAACTCTGAGCCAAGAGAAAAGATTGACTCATTTCCTCATGGCTGAACATTGCTGTGTAGTCAAGCTAGAAAGTTCGAATGGAATTTTAAATAAGGATAATAATGAGAGAGTTTCAGAATCAGGCACCAAAGCTACCTCCATTTTCCATAGGCATCAAAGCAAAAAAGGGCAGGTGCCCTTGGGCTGGGGCTTTAATAAGAATGGCTGACATTTATATAGCAGTTAGAGGGTTACAAACCATTTTACATACATCATCTCATTTGATTCTGTTATCCACCCTGTGAGGTAGGTGCTACTGTAAATCCCATTTTACAGAAGAGGAAGCAGAGCCCAGAGAACTTTAGGAACTTACCCGTTTTCACACAGAAAGCACAAAAGTTGTGACAGCCTTCAATAAATTTCGGGTAGAGAACTGTTTCTCTACTTGGTCAAGATCACATTAAGTGGATTCTAGAAACTACAGACTAACGAATTTAACATCAATCCCTAATAAAATTATAGAACTAATTATAAAACAGGTATTTGAACCTGATTAACCAGAAAAGCAGTAACTTAATTCATCAAGTATTTATTAAATTTGTTCTTTTTTTTTTTTTTTTAGTTTTTTTTTGCAAAGCAAATGGAATTAAGTGGCTTGCCCAAGGCCACACAGCTAGCTAATTATTAAGTGTCTGAGACCGGATTTGAACCCAGGTACTCCTGACTCCAGGGCTGGTGCTTTATCCATTGCACCACCTAGCTGTCCCATAAATTTGTTCTTCTTTGGGGGGCAAGGTGGTGCAGCAGATAAAATGCTAGCTCTGTAGTCAGAAAGCTTATCTTAATGAGTTCAAATCTAGCCTCAACACCAGTTTTGAGACTCTGGGCAAGTTACTTAACCCTCTTTGAAATGGCAAATCATCCCAATATCTTTGCCAAGAAAAGTCCAAATGGGGACACGACTTGAACAACAAAACTTTTGTGAAACACTATTCTAGGACCTGGGTGTACAAAGATTAAAAAAAACAACACCAGACCTATCCTCAAGGAGCTTGCATTTCTGTTGGTGGGATCATCAACTACTTTACACAAATAGAATAGCATATGATTATTTGAGAAGGGAAGGAGAACTGACAATCAAGGAAATTGAGAAAGGTATCCCAAGGAGAGGGTGCCTGAGATGAACTTTGAGGAAAACTGATGATCAAGAGGTGTGGATAAAAAGTCCGTAGCAAGCAGATATGCCTATGAAAGGGCAAAGAGTTAGGAAATAAATTGTCAAAATTATGGAACAATAAGTAGGAAAGTTTGGTTGGAAAAGATGTTGTGGAAAGTCATGTGCTTTGAAATAAATCTTTTAAGGTAGACTGGAGCCAGAAAATAAAGTGTTGAAAAATATCAAAGAGAGAGTTTGCAATTTTTCCTAGGAGAAGTAGAGAGCCACTTAAGATTATTGATGAGGCTCAGACTTGCAGGGTTGGAAGGCTGTTTTGGCAGCTGTGTAGAGGATGGGTTGGGGAAAGGAGACACAGACTGGAAACAAGTGAACCAATGAGGAGGCTATTATAATTTAATAGTCCTGGTGAGAGGTGATGAGGATTTAAACTAGGATGGTAGCCTTGTGAAATCAGAGAATAAGAGATATGAGATATGTTGTAGAGGTTGACAACAAAGCTGACTACATGACTATGAGTGAAAGAGGAAAGAAGAGAAAGGTCCTAGGACAAGATTTATGAGTAGGTGATTGATAGTGATGTAGCAAAGGAGACTGAAAAGTGCTGGAAGGAGAGAGTGTCCAGGCAGAAAGGAGTCAACTGTGCCAAGAGTCACATGTTATTTCTCCATTAGATTGTGAACTTGAGAGCTGGGACTGATATTTTTGCTTTTCTTAGTCTCCCTAGTGTCTGATAGGAACTTCTTAACTTGATTTAATTAAGAAATCATTGGTGGGGCAGCTAGGTGGTGTAGTGGAAAGATCACGGGCCCTGGAGTCAGGAGTACCAGAGTTCAAATCTGACCTCAGACACACCTAGCTGTGTGGCCTTAGGCAAGCCACTTAACCCCACTGCCTTGCAAAAACTTAAAAAAGCTGGAAATCATTGGTAACCCTGGAGTGCACATTTTCAAATCTGAGGTGGAATAAATACAGAGGACTAAGTAGTGATTAGGAGGTAAGGATCTAGAGACAAAACTGTTGGGATTTTTTTCCTAGTATTTTTGGAAAATGGATGAGACATGTAGGAGAGTAAAAAGAAGAAAGGGTCAAATTTTAATAATGGGGAAGAAATGAACATGTTGGTAGGCAGCAGGAAAGGAGAGAAGAGAGAAGAGATCTGGAAGAAATCAGGTCTGGATCAATATCTCATACCATATACTACAATAATCTCCACCTGAACATATATATATATATATATATATATATATATATATATATATATATATATATATATATAGATCTGAGATATAGTGGGTTGCATCATAAATAAATTAGAGGAATTTTAAGGGAAGCCTAAGAGTTCATGGCTAAACAAATGATAGATAAAATGGACAATTTTGATTATTATATTTAAAAACGTTTTATAAAACAAATCTAATGGAGTTAAAATCTGAAGGGAAACAGATAACTGGGGAAAAGCTTTGTAGCAAGTTTAACTGATAAAGATATTGTATGTAAGATATATGATGATACTTGTCTTTTGTTCTCAAAGAAGATTATAACATCAGGGAGGTGATGCCATGATATGCACATGAATTAGATTTGAGTGAGGCAGTGCTGTGCTTAAATCACCAGCCCCACTTTCTTCTCCAGAGTCATCTGGATCCAATGACTAGATATGAGTCAGGAGGGCGTCCTGAATGTGAGGCAATCTGGGTTAAATTATCTGCCCAAGGTCTAGTAAGTGTCAAGTTTCTGAAGTCAAATTTGAACTCAGATCCTTCTGATTTCTGGTGCAGGTCCTGTCTGCACCATCTAGCTGCGCATATGCCCAAGATATATAATGAAGATTCAAATATATAAAACTAAGGACCATTCTTCAATAGATAAATAATTAGAGAATACGATAATGCTGTTTTCAAAAGAAGAAATTCAAATCATTAATAAGTAGAAAAATACAAATTAAAGCAACTCTGGAGTTTTACCTCACACCCATTAGATTGATAACAAAGATAACAAAAGGCAAAAAAAAGACAAATGTTAAAGGGGCTATGAGAAAAGATGCACATCGGTACACTATTAGTCCATTTGTCTAGGCATTCTGGAAAGCAATTTGTAATAAAACCACACTCTGAATCAGTTATACCTCTACTAGGCCTAGAACTCAAAGAAATTTAAAAAAAGAGGAAAGTGATCTACATGTACAAAAATAGCTCTTTTTTGTGATAGTCAAAAATCAGAAAGCCAGGGTATTGTCTTCCTGTTGTGGAATACCTAAACAAAATATAGGATGTGAATATAATGGAATGAAAAAATATGCAATTTCATAAGAAAGATTTTTGTGAACTGAGGTAGCGTGAAATGAGAAGAAATACAAGAAATGTTATATACAAGGACAACAACATTATATAGAAAAACAACTTCAAAAGATTAGATGTGTGATCAATGAAATGATTATGAAGAGAAATGAATGAAGTCCAAAAGAATGAAGCTGAAATATGACACTCACCTCTTGCCAGAGAGGTTTTGTTGTTGTTCAGTCATTCCAGTTGTGTCCAACTCTTCGTGACCCCCCATTTGAGGTTTTCTTGGCAAAGATACTGAAGCTGATTGCCACTTCCTTCTCCAGAGAGGTAATGAACTTAAAATGCAGAGAAATATATTTACAAACATGACCAATGTGAGAATCTGTTTGGCCACACTATTTGTGTATGTATCAAGGGCTTTGTTTGTTTTGTTATTTAAGAATTAGTGAAGTAGGAGTTAGGGGGAAGAACAAACGAATAAAAAGGAAGATTTCACTCCTGACTTCAAAATGTAAAGATATCCTACAGAAACTGCTAAGGAGTGAGGCTTCAGGTCCAGCCTTAGCAAGAATTCAGCAGTTTCTCCTCATCTGAGGGCAATGAGGAGGAGATGAAGCAATACAAAGGAACTATGGGAAACTGTGGGGGCAATTAATTGTTTAGCAGTAAATATTATATTCCCTCATTAGTTCAGCATAGATCTCTACACTTTAGTTGCATCTTCAACTCAAAATAGAAAGATTTGACTGAGATAGTGATCCACAGGGAAGTTTGTGTCTATTAGCATCTGTCTCATGTGTTTGACATTATGCTGACATGGATGGTGAAGGCCTTGTCCTTCTACACTCTTTAAAATCTGGACATATTGAAGAGCTCCAGTCAACCCAAAGCATGAATGGGAAGGAAAATTGTAAAACTAAAGCCAGCAACATAGTCCCATAGTCCCATTTCAGATATCTTCAACTCTTCATAATCCCATTTGGGGTTTTCTTGGCAAGTGGTTTGACATTTTCTTCTTCAGCTTATTTTACAGATGTGGAAAAAGAGGTAAACAAGAGTTAAGTGACTTGCTCAGGGTGTCACAGTTGGGAAGTGTCTGAGACTGGATTTGAACTCAGGAAGATGAATCTTCCTGATTCTAAACCCAGTGCTCTATTCATTATCCTAGACCATTATCCTAGCTGCCATAGGCCCATTTAGTGTTTATTAAAGGACTTATGCCGACAATAAAGCCGCCAATGCAACCATAGGCTTTTCCAAATGCTGCAATAATGATGCTCAGTTTGTGGATGACTCAATCCTGATTACTGGTCTTGACATACTGAATTCTACAACATGGACTTCATCTACAGAGATAATTGCCCAATATTCATAGGTCAAATCTCACATCTCTTCCACACAAATGGATACATTGCTCCATCCAAGGAGTGAATAGCTTCAAATGCAATGACCTTGGGGACTGATGGGTCTGATTTCTTTAGCAACTCTTTGAGATGGCTTACATCATTATGATGAAATATTTATCTTGCTACAAATTCCTTGGATCATGGAGGCATGGTTCCCAGAATTAGAATAAATGTCACAGACTGGCATCGTCTTAGTCAAAGTGAAGAGAATGGAGTTGTCAGCAACAAAGCAAGATGAAAACAATTATGCTGCATCTTTCCTGAGAAGACTGGCCAATTCTTATTCCAGACCTACATGACACTTGCTAATTTTAGTCCTACCTCTCTCAACATCATGTTGTTTTAATGTATTGGTGACTGCCCCCTCCCATACTAAAGGGTGATGAGTCATCCTTGGGTACTAGTTGCTATGATAGACTAAAAAGCTATGTGCTTTTTTAGTAACAAGAACCCATGTAGTCATCTGACATTGGGAAGATAGGTGCCCTCTAATTCACTGCTTTAAGCATTTAATAAATTTGATCTTTTTTTTCATCAATTTTTTTTTCTCAAAGGAACAATCATCATACTAGAAAATGGAAACAGATTTTTGGCAAGTTGTCCTAAAGGATGTGGGATCCCTTTCTGGGCTTTGATTTGGCAACAAATCCTGAGAATTCTTTAACAAGCCATTCTAGTCTCTTCCAGTCTTGAAACTAATCACCTTGAAGATAATTGGAACTTGAGCAATTGCTTTCCTCACAGGATGCATTTCCTGCTTGAAATTCTAAACTAACTTTATGGAAAACTGCTGTTCCTTGGTCCTTCTGAGCTATTAAGAAGGATATTCATAAGGAAATTGGAATCCATTAGTGGTCTGCCAGACTACTTTTGAAAATTTTATCATTTTCATTGGCTGAAGGTGTTTCTTTTCCTTGCTAGTAGTGAGCTGCTGAAGTAGACCAATGCTTGAGAAACAACTTTCATCATTTTTGGTCAGTACTATGTCTAGAAGAGTAGTGTTGCCGGTCTTTTGGAGAAACATTTGGGATATTCTTTTTTTTCTTCAGGTTTTTGCAACACAAATGGGATTATGTGGCTTGCCCAGGGCCACACAGCTAGGTAATTATTAGGTGTCTAAGGTCAGATTTGAACTCAGGTACTCCTGATTCCAGGGTCAGTGCTCTATCCACTGTGCCACCTAGCTGCCCCCATTTGGGGTATTCTTGACAGGAATGGGTATCATCAAACATTGGCCTCAGTCAACAAGCATTTATTGAATTTAAAATTTTATTTAAATTAGGTTTAAAAATAAAACAAACTTCTTGTAACAAATATGTCTCAGTCATACAAAAGAAACTCCCTCAATGACATACACACAATATAAATATATGTACATATACATGTATAGACATTTAAATATTTTATTCTGTACCCCAAATCCATCATGTCCATATCATGCTTCATCCTGGAATCATAAATGGTTATTGAGTTGATCAGATTTCTTACACTGTTCAAAGTTATTTATTTTAATGGTCTTGTCATTGTATAAAATATTCTGTTCATTTTATTGATATCAATGTTATAGGATAAATTCTTCTGGGTCCACTCACTTCACTCTATTTTACTTCATAGGATACATCCTATGTCTTTTTTTTTTTGGAATCATTCATTTTCCTATAGCTTATAGCATAATCAAACTCTAACATATTCATATCCTACAACTTATTCCTCTTAGTTTCTAGGTTTATTCGGATTTTTTGCCACCACAAAAAAGCTATAAATGTTTGTATATAAAAGACCTCTCTCTCTTTATTTTGAACTCTTTTAGGTACTGGCCTAGCTGGAAGAGAGGGGAAAGGAGGAGAAGGGGTTGGCCACAATCTTCAATGCTGGCTCCAATGACAATCTCTTTCATTCCCTGATGGATGTGACTTTTTCCTGCTATGAGAAGAGCTACAAAATGACATTGCAATGATGAAAACATCTCGGATACTACTTCATACTTATCAGATTGGCTAATATAAAAAGAAAGGAAAATGTTAGATATTGGAGCTGCAGTAAAAGACAACTACAGAAAGTGTTCATTGTTGCAGAGGGGGGCAGAGCCAAGATGGTGACATGAAGGGATCGAGTCTTAGGTGCTCTCTGATAAAAAACTCATAAACTAAGGACTGTAACTAAACTTTCGAGAGACAGAACCCATAAAGGGACCCAGTGAGGCAGTTCTCCTACTCAAGGTAACCTGGAAAAGCGCAGAAAGGCTCTGCTCCCCGGGGTCAGAGGGGCGGCCTGCCAGAGCCAAAGAACTTCAGCCTCCTGGAGGCAGCCCCAGGGCGCTGGGAGCCGTGGCTCATAGCAGCGGGGGAGTCTCCTGAGCTGCACCCCGGGGAGTACCAGCACGAAGTGGGGGAACAGCAGGGGACCTCTGCCAGAGCGAACATGTGGAGCCCAGCCCTCAGGGCACACAGAGAGCAGCTTGATCTTTCGGCAGCCCAGACCCAGAAACAGAAGCAGGTGGAGCCAGTAAGCAGGAGCCCCAGGGCATGAGCCCATTGAACTGAGGGAGGGGAGTGAAGAGAGAGACTGCAGAGCTCTGTCCTCTGCCCCTGGAACAGGACTCTGGGGCTCTGGCCACATTCAGATCCTGATCCCAGTCTAGGCCCCCCCATAGAACAACAGGGCCCCCCCCACCTCAGCCCCATGGCAGAGAGGGGCGCTTATGTTCATTCACAGACCAGCAGGGAGGACAGAGCCTCACACACTGAGACCCTTGTGGGAGTGTCCCAAAAGCTCAGGAAGCACCCCAAAAAACAGGCTTAGGCTGGGAAAATGAGCAAGCAAAGAAACAAGAGGAAGACCATTGAGAAATATTTTGCAAATGAGCCCAAGAAGGATCAAAATACTCAGTCTGAAGATGAGGAAGCACAAGCTCCTGCATCTAAAGACTCCAAGAAAAACAGAAATTGGGCTCAGGCTATGATAGAGCTCAAAAAAGACTTTGAAAATCAAATGAGGGAGTTGGAAGAAAAACTGGGAAAAGAAAGGAGAGAGATGCAGGAAAAACATGAAAATGAAGTCAGCAGCTTAGTCAAGGAAATCCAAAAAAATGCTGAAGAAAATAGCATGCTAAAAACCAGCTTAGGTCAAATGGATAAAACAGTTCAAAAAGTTATTGAGGAGAAGAATGCTTTAAAAAGCAAAATTGGCCAGATGGAAAAAGAGATAAGAAAACTCTCTGAGGAGAACAAATCCTTCAGACAAAGAATAGAATTCAGGGGGATTGATGAATTTACCAGAAATCAGGAATCAATACTTCAAAACCAAAAAAATGAAAAATTAGAAGAAAATGTGAAATATCTCATTGAAAAAACAACTGATATGGAAAACAGACTTAGGAAAGATAATTTGAAAAATTATTGGAATACCTGAAAGTCATGATCAGGAAAAGAGCCTTGACATCATTTTCAAAGAATTACTACAGAAAAATTGCCCTGATATTCTAGAAGCAGAGGGCAAAATAGAAATGGAGAGAATCCACCAATCCCTCGAGAAAGAGATCCCAAAAAACCAACCCCCAGGAATATTATAGCCAAGTTCCAGAACTCCCAAGTCAAAGAGAAAATATTACAAGCAGCCAGAAGGACACAGTTCAAATATCGTGGAGCTGCAGTCAGGATCACACAGGACTTAGCAGCAACCACACTGGAAGCTCATAGGGCTTGGAATACAATATACCAGAAGGCAGAAGAGTTTAGAATGCAGCCAAGAACGAACTACCCAGCAAGGCTGAATATCCTCTTCCAGGGAAAAAGATGGACTTTCAGTGAACCAGGGGAATTTCAAAGGTTCCTTTCGGAATGGCCAGAGCTGAACAGAATGTTTGATCTTCAGATACAGGACTCAGGTGAAGCATGGAGATTGGAGGAGAGGGGGGAAATATGAGGGACTTAATGAGGATGAACTGCATGTATAGAAAAATGATACTGATAATATTCATATGAAGCATCTCAGTTAATAGAGCAGGTAGAGGGAGCTTTTATACTTGTAGCACAGGAGAAAGCTGAATTTGATGATAAAATATGGTGTAAAAGTGGAGTCAATAGGAAAAAAAAGGGAAATGGAAAGGGAGAAAGAAAAAGGAGAGGGGGAATAGTCCAAGATATTTCACATAATAAGATTTTTTTTATTACAATGAGCTACTGCAATGATATGGAAGGGGGGAGGCAAGGGGGAATGAGGGAACCTTTGCTCTCATCAGAGATGGCTAGGAGAGGAAACAGCAAATATACTCAATGGGGTATAGACATCTGGAGTTAGAAGGAGGGGGGAGCAGGGGGAAGAGGTGGGGATGTGAATAAAGGAGGAGAGGATGGACCATGGAGGGACAGTGTTCAGATATAACACATTTTCTTTTTTACTTCTTGTAAGGGGCTGGGATTGGATGGCCTGCCCAGGACCATAGGGCCTGGTGGATTCTGGGCCTAAGGGGTGGTATGGGGGCTCAGGGCTGCTTGGCCCTAGGACCAGGGATCTGTCTGCTGCGCCACTCAGCGACCCTACAGCAGAGTCAGAGTGAAAGGAGAGAGAAAATATAGTACATGGTAGTGGAGAAATAAGAAAGGAGGGAGTTGCGACCAGCAATGGCAACATTGGAAAAATATGGGAGTAACTTTTGTGATGGACTTATAAAGAATGTGATCCACTCACGACAGAGTTGATGGTGTTGGAACAAAGACTGAAGCACGTTTTTTATTATTATTTGGGGACGGTGCAGGGCAAGTGGGGTTGAGTGGCCTTCCTGGGGCCACATAGCAGGGTGACCTTTGGGTGTCTGGGGCCGGATTCAGACGCAGGTGCTCCTGGCTCAAGGGCCAATGCTCTGTCTGCCACCCAGCCACCCTTACTATTATTACTATTTTATTTTATTTTGGGTCTTTTTTTTTTCTTCTTTTTGGTTTTTGCAGGGCAGTGGGGGGGGTGGCTTACATGTCACATGGCTGGGTGATTATTGGGTTTACAATGCTGGATATGGACTTGGGTGCTCGTGGCTCCAGGGCTGGTGCTTTGTCCATTGCACCACTTGGCCATACCTACAATTATTACTATTATTTGTATTAATTTTAATTTTTTTTCTCTCCCCTTTACTTTTTTGCCCAAGCAAGTCTATCTGTATTCATGGGGGGAGGGGTATTTTGTTTACTTGTAAATAAGTATATTTTATTAATGTAAAAAAAAACATTTGTACGAAGTGAGAATAAAAAATAAATTTAAAAAAAGACAACTACATCCAATAGGGGTGACTTTGAGAGTTAATCAGTTGGAGTTTGATGCATAACATAACCTGTAGGGAGCAGAGATACACACTCTCTATGAGAAACATGTTCTCAGAGAGAAGCAGCCTTCCTGGCTAATTTCAAGTAGTGAGACTCCTTTCTGACTATGGATTCAAGAGAATTAACTCTTCTGTTCAGAGTCAAGAGGAGTAGACCCAAGAAACACAACTTAGTTAGTAGAAATGTTATAACTAAAGCAGTTTAGCAATGAATACCCAGAAAAGAGAAAGGACATGGGGACCTTCAACATTGAAGGCATTCATTGCCTTGGCCTCATTTTACTCATTTTACTGTACCTCTCTAACATTGCAATCTTACGTGTGTTTCCATTTTCCCTATAGGCACTATGTGCAATTGAGGGAGGGCATAGCTCAAGTTTTGGGAGTAGAGGAATTTCGTAGCTATTATTCATAATATGTCATTTCAGGAAGTGACTATTGACCAACCATTAAAGGTTACCTCTTTGGTGGGTAATTGTGAGCTATATTTTAGTAGTAGAGAAACTTTGAACTCTAGAGAAGTCATCCATTGGCTAAGTCAACTCTTTAATTTGGAGTTCAAGTTTGGAAAGTAGCCCAGAGAATGTACTAAAATAATGAATCATATAAACCAAAGAAAAAAAATAGTATATCATATTACTGGATGCAAAGAAAGTTTTTATTAAAAATGTTTATTCATGTTAAATATACTAAACATATAAGACTAATAGGAACTGTCTTCAATTTCATAAAATGGAATTTACATAAGATAATGTAATATCCAACAGAGAAACATTAAAAGGATTCCTAAATTTAAAAGTTACAATACCATCTATTCCAATCATACTCTATTTGTCATCCTCCTAGAATTCCATGAAAAAAGAAGTTAAAGGAATTAAATACTCCTTTAATTTAAGGGATAAAATCTGAGAAATAAAATTTTATTTGTAAATTACATAATTATTTATCTAGAGAATAAATATACTCAAAAAGAGAAACCAAAGTGATTTATTTTAGCAAAGTAAATAAAAATAAGATAAACTCACAAAAATCTTCCAAGTTGCTCTAAACTACCACAAAAATCAATTGTAAGAAATAGAGAAGTACCATTTACAAGGAGTAAAAAAAAATCAATTATTTATGCATTAGTCTATCATCACATAAAATCAATCAACAAACATTTATTAAATACCTTGTTGTTGCCAGTTATTGTAAGAATACTAAGAAAAAGACAAAAAAGTTCCTACTCTCAAGGAATTTACATTTTAATGGGAGAGACAACAGGCAAATAACTTTGTACATACAAGATACATATACAAGAACTTTCTCATGTTTACATACAAATATAAAAAGATTTTGAATGGCAGAATAAAATAAAAAGATACAAACTGGGTAAATATATGTAATAAATATTTTGAACAAAAGCTACCCAGAATTAATTTTTCAAAAACCTTTTCCCTCCACAATATATATTCCCAAAGATGATCAGAGATACTCTGCTAGTCAGAGAACTATAAAGAAAACTTTAAGACACCACTTTTCCCCCATTAAATTGGCAAAAAATTTGTGTATGGCAGAAAATGATCAAATCAATGTCAATGGGGCTGAGGAAAGACACTTGGTTCATCATTTATATCGTTATTGTTGTCATAAATACCCTTTGACTCAGCAATCCCTTTGCTGGAACTTTACCCTAGTGAAATAAATATATCAACATGGATAAGAAAAGACTATTAAGGGGCGGCTAGGTGGCATAGTGGATAAAGCACTGGCCCTGGAGTCAGGAGTACCTGGGTTCAAATCCGGTCACAGACGCTTAATAATTACCTAGCTGTGTGGCCTTGGGCAAGCCACTTAACTCCATTTGCCTTGCAAAAAACCCCCTAAAAAAACAAACAAACAAAAAAAAAACACCTAACAAAAAAAACAAGAAAGAACTATTAAAAAGGGAAAGAAGGGGTGGCTAGGTGGTGCAGTAGACAGAGCATCAGCCCTGGAGTCAGGAGTACCTGAGTTCAAATCCAGCCTCAGACACTTAATAGTTACCTAGCTGTGTGGCCTTGGGCAAGCCACTTAACCCCATTGCCTTGCCAAAAAAAAAAAACTAAAAAGAAAGGGAAAGAGCATAATTACAAAACTACTCAGAACTTGCTTTATTCATAATAGAAAGGGTTTTGAAATAACTTTTATATCAGTGGATTTTGACTACAGCTGAATAAGTTAAATTGCAGTCATTTAGTATAATGGAACATTATGGTACTATAAAAATGCTAAGTATGAAGAATACAAGGAACTATGAAAAGACAGATGCAATGATGTGAAACAAGATCAAAAGAAGAATGGAGATCATAATGACAAGTCGATAAAAAAAGGTGACGTCAAAGAGATTCAGACAAACAAAGATAGGATACACAGGAAACATTTTGTTTGTATTTCAACTATTTGATAACCTTTAACTATAGACAGCACATTATTTCCTCCTCCTATGTCTAATTATGGTAGAAATGAATCAAATTTTAGGATTAGAGCTTTACCTTACATTTTGCTTAGTTGTTTGATTAATTAGGATCTTGTTATAAATACTGAATTATTAAAATAGTTCTTAGTCAAATTGAAAAAAAGATAGCTGACATATACATAGTGCTCTGATTTTTGCAAAGTGTTTATATCATTCTCTCAATCAGGAAACCTACCAATAAATGTTTGTAGAATAGTAACAAATAAAATTGGTACTAAAGGAAGGAAATGATATTTTAAATGTTTTTCTGCTACAAGTGTCCACAATAGTTTTAAACTTTAAGGGTATGTAAAAACAAACCTGTTTCCTTTTAAATATGGCAAATTAATCATATTTCCTTTTTTGAAAAACTAGTAGACTCTGAAAGCTAGAAAATATTTATAGTACTTAGAGAAACCCTTCCCCCCGTCCCCAGGATACACATGGTCCCCAGAATAACTACCTCAGGTTTAAGGTTGTCTGTGGCTTCACAACCTCTCTAGACCTTCGCTCACAACACTCCAATGAGGTATTTCTGATGGATTTACTTTTCTGGAAGACTGTCAAAAGTTGTATTTTTTTTTTCAAAGTCAAGTCATTTAATGAATAAGAGAAGTTATCATGGAGCATCCCTATACCTGCCCAGCCCAGTTCTTCAATGAGACCTTCAGGGTGTCCTGGTATTGCTTCTTCTGACTCCCTGTGAGTGCTTGCCCTGGATGAGTTCTCCATAAAATGGTTTTTTGGCAAGTATACATCTGGCATTCTAACAACGTGTCCAGCCCATCATAGTTGCACTCTTTGTAGTCATGTTGGAATGCTAGGCAGTTTAACTTGAGAAAGAACCTCAGTGTCTGGGATCTTGTCCTGCCAGGTGACCTTCAGAATCTTCCTAAGACAATTTAAATGGAAGCGATTCACTTTCCTGACATGGTCCTGGTAGACTGTCCAGGTTTCACAGACATAGAGCAATGAGATCAGCACAACAACTCTGTAGACATTCAATTTGGTAGTCAGTCTAATACCTCTTCTTTCCCATACTTTCTTTCAGAGCCTCCCAAATACTGAGCTATCTCTGGCAATGCAGGTGTCAGCCTCACTGTCAATGTGCATCTCCTTGGAAAGGACACGGCCAAGGTAGGTGAACTTGTCCATAGTGCTCAAAACTTCTCCATTTGTGGTAATCAATGTTCCACATATTGATGGTGTGGTGCTGGCTGATGGAGCACCTGTGTTTTCTTGTTGTTAATTATTAGATCAAAATTACCACAGACAGCAGAGAATCTTTGCTGCATCTCAGCTTCAGGGGTTGCATTGAGGATACAGTCATCTACAAACAGAAGATCATGCACCAACCCTCCCTCCACTTTGGTCTTGGCTTGTAGCCTTTTCAAGTTGAAGAATTTGCCTTCAGTGCTAGAGCTGACCTTGAGGCCATGATCATCCTCAGTGAAAGTGTTTGATAACATGGCTGAAAACATCATGCTAAAACTGATGTACAATACTGATGAACTTCTACAAGGCAATCAAATTTTGAATATTTTTCATAAACCCTCATTAATGGTATAAAAGACCTTGGTCAGATCTATAAACATTGTATACAGACCTCTGTTCTGTTCCTGTCATTTTTCCTGGAGTTGTCAGGCAGAAAACACCATATCAATTATTCCTCAACCCCTTCTGAAGTCACACTGGCTCTCAGGGAGGTGACCAACTTCCAGGTGAAGGATCAGTCTATTGAGGAGGACTCTGACAAGAATTTTACCAGCAATGACTAAAAGAAAAATACCCCTGTGATTGCCATAGGACAATCTATTTCCTTTTTCTTTATAGAGATGGATAATGGAGGTGTCCTTGAATTCCTGGGGGATAACATCTTCATGTCATATAAGCTGGAAAATTTCAGTCATTTTTTGGACAAGCACCTGGAGCTGATTCTATTCCAGCTCAATAAATGTTGGCTGAATTAAATTGATTTTTTTTTAAAAAAAGGGAGTGTTTGGGGTGGTTAAGTGGACTGAATTATTTTAACAATGTAAGCTCCAAGTGGGGTGGAGCCCTTGAGAAATGGGGGCCATGTGTGTGTATGTGAATATTTGAGTTTGTGTGTGTGTGTGTGTGTGTGTGTGTGTGTGTGTATGCTCCAAAGCCAAAAGACCCCACTGCCAGCCAAGGCTTGGAAGCAGCAGCAGCAGACATCAGACACTTCAGCAAACTCGAGATGCCCTTTGGAGAAAACTGCACAGTCCCCACACTATACTCACTTTTTAACTCATTTCTCTCTCGTGCCCTCTTGCTCTTTTTATCTTTCTCTGTCTGTTGTTTCTTTGTCTCTTTCTGACTCTGTTTCTCACTTGGATTCAAAAGAAAGACTTTAAGATCTGAAAATACATACATATATGAAAAATAACAAACATCTTTCACATTGGGTCTGTCCTCTTCCCAGCCTTTGCTGGTTAAAAAAAATCCCTCTCTCCTTTGGGTTTTGGCTTCCTTTCTTTCAACCCTACTCCATAGTAGGATATAGAAGGACAAACTCAAGATAAATAGCCAACCAGGTTCAGTCTACTTTGTTACTTCTTTACTAGGAGTGACATGCAAAGAAAGGCAGGATAAATCTTTACCTGAAGATTTGTGAATAATGCAGTCCAAAAGAATAAGCTTTGTAAAGGATCCCAGTCAAGGGTCATATGAGAAGGGCAGCCACAGACCTGGAAAACATCTGTTCTTCAGGGTCAATATTTCCTTTGATTGAGGTTGGATACCTCAACAAAGGAAGGTAGTCATTTTAGAACTAGGGTTCTGGTACCATCAAACTGGCATCATTCTCCAGAGAAGTTGGCAGGTATGCAATGAAATCCAATGGTACTGTTGCTCAGGGGCAGAGGGAAGTTGTAAGGAGTTGCAGTGAGCCTACTGCAACCTTGACCCACACATTTACTTCACATGACTACATATAGGTTACTACACAGTCATAGTCATAATCACTAGAAGCTATGCTGACTGAAAATTCTTGTATAGTTCCAAGCCCTGCTCATTAGACTTCACACACAGAGATGTGTGGACATGGTTATAAAATGTAGAAGAATCCATAGGAGACTTACTCTAGCTCTAGCATGAATATCATTCCAGATAGGTGAAGTGGAGGTGCACCAGGACTGGCATCAAAAAGATCTAAGTTCAAATCCAGCATTAGATAACTAATAAAGTTAGGTGACCTTGGAGAAGTTACTTAACCTCTGTCTGCCTCTATTTCCTCAATTGTAAAATGGAGGTAATAAAAGTACCTATCAGAATTGTTTTAAGGATTAAATGGCATAATATTTTAAAGCACTTAACACAGTGACTGGTCCACAGTTGGTACTAAATAAATGTTTATCTTCTATCTTCTTAAAGGGAAGAAAAACCCATACATACTACTGGAAGAATAATTCTAATAATTCTGGTTAAATTCTGTAATATTGATCCTGCCTTTGGATGGGATCAATTTCATTGGGAATCCAAATTTAATTTTTTACAATAGTACATCTGCATGCCATTTGGACACATGGGGACTCTAGGTGATAATGAATTTGAAAAACAAAGTCCTAAGCATCTGGTGATATTTTAGCTACAAAGTAGTTAGAAAATATTCTTGGTTCTTAGATACCAAAAATATACTCAGTTCTTAGATGGTGTAGACAATGATCAAGGAGATTACTCCTCTCCAAAATGATTTTCCTATAAAAGTGGTTTGAACTACTAGCAGATCCTTTTCTTTTTTTTAAAATTTTATTTGTTTATTTTTCCAACTACATGCAATGGTAGTTTTTACCAATCATTTTTTTCCAAGGTTTTGAGTTTTACAATTTTTCTCCTTCCCTCCCTTCCTTCCCCTCTCCCCTTGACAAAAAGTAATCTGATAATAAGCTCTATATTTAAAACCATCCTAAACATAAGTCGATATTGAACATGTGAGAAAAGAATCAGATCCAAATGGAAGAAAGAAAACATTAGAGAGAAAAAAAAGAGATAATCCATAAGATAACTTTTGAAAATTGAAGGTAATAAATTTTGGTCTTCATTCAAACACCACAGTTACTTCTCTGGATATGAATGTATTTTCCATCACAAGTCTTTTAAAATTGTCTTTGATTAGCATGCTGCTAAAATGAACAGTTCCACCTTGGTTGATCATCATCACCCCACATTGTTGTCAATGTGTATAATGTTCTTCTGGTAGCAGATTCTTCTCTTACATTATATGATTCTCTCTATCTGCCACTTAAGGGATAAGTATGCATGTCTGGGGCTCAGAGAAGGATGGGGTAACCTGTGAGAGGATGACCTTCCTGCAAGTACTTGATGGATTGTTCTCCATGATGAAAAATGGTTTCTGTGGACTAAGTAATGAGAGATGAAAAAGAGATGAAAACTTTCTTTAGGTGGTTATCAGGAGAATCTTAATCAATCCCTACAGGAACCTTCACAAAAGATTGGTAGCAATTTCTCTGAAATCACACTATCCTTTTATACCCAGGTTCTCTTTCTTAAAGGAGACCACCTGGAGCATCCCTTTCCACTGAATATCAGAGGAGACAGAAACAACCCAAAAAGTTGTTTAGTTTCAGAGTGGCCTGTGATAGATTGGTTTCTCAATTCATAGCATTCTTATGAGCTGAGTAACTTAGCAAACTGACTGCCATTAATAATCACGAATCATACCAATACTCCTGTGAAAATTGAGTATGGTTGGTGGGTGCTAGAGATGTGCATAATAATGATAGTGCCCCCCTAAACAGTATCCATTCATACTTTTCTCACTCCTCATGCAGGAGACTGTCACATGATTAATTAAATAATTGACTGAAGGGATATAATATATTGCTTGGAAATCTGATATCCCTTGAATAGCTTGCTTGTTAGACATCTATGCTCTCTCCTAAACCCCTTGTGTGACTGGACTTATTCCCTGAGTCAATTGAGACCCATAGTTATGATTTGGAATATGCCTAGAAATTACCCAAATAGGAAACCCTGCTTGTCTTCACTCTGAATTCCCATGTTGTGTTTGACTTCTTCCTCCCTCCTCTTTTATGATCCCTAATTTATAGGATTTTATACTTCAATCTTAATGAACACAGGGATTTATTGAAACAATTAGCATGTAACAAGTCACAAGATCTGTTTAGTTCAGATCCAGTTCTTTGCTCCTTGTCCCTTCCTGTCTTTTTAAATGATAAAAATGAAAGATAAAAAAGAAACCATTGGGTAAATTTTCTTAGTGAGCCCCTGAGAGGATTAAGGAAGAAAAAAGTCCACTTAACCTTATCACTAAGGCTATATTGTCATGCCCAGGAAATCCCAAACCCTAGCCCTACCTTGGTTTCTCCCTGTTGCCCTATCAGCTTTCCCAGTGGGGTCCCAGAGTAGTCCCAGGATGATTCTGCATTCTTATCTCACTCCTCTTTTTTCCGACTGCACCAGAGGTATTGGGGTATAGAGCATCTCCTTGTTTTAGAACTTGGAAGGAAATTTTAGATTGGAGTTTAGACCAGGATTTCTCTTTTCTTCTCAAAACTCATTTGTCAGAACTCTTAAGGAAATCAGAAAATGAGGACTTGGAAAATGTATACCCCTTACAAATTTCTTAGCTTGCTCAAAGCCTTTCTAAGCTTTTATCTTAATCACTTCTAGGATGATTTGGAAAACAGAGTTAAGCTTCCTTATTCAAGGGGCCTTTGAACTCATCAAAGTAGATACTTTCTCCTCTGGGACAGATAGCAGTTATCCATGTCTTCCAATCTTGTGAGAATCTTTTTCATGTCTTTCCATAAATCCTCTATAAAGTTTCAACATACTGATGCCTTCCTCTAGATCTTTTCATATTGTGGATAATCTAATGCAACACAAAGTTTGTCCATATATTATTCTTTGTTTTCAATATTATTATCCTCATTTTACAGATGAGGACACAGACTCAGAGATTAAATGAATGGTGCATAGTTACATAGGTAGTAAATAGCAGAGCTGAGATTTGCACCTGGGTGTTCCAACTTTGATTCCTGTGTTCTTGCTATTATATCAGTAATTCTCAAATCTTGTAGTCTCAGGACACTTTTACACTCTTAAAAATGATTGGAGACTCCCTCCCACTCTCATGGTTTGAGAATTAGTATATTATGCCATGCTGGATCTTTCTAGAAGGCTCACAAGTATATGAATCAGGTCAGAACAAGGCAAAGTAAATGTAGACATGAGTCTGTCTGTAATTATCAGATATACTCCTTATATTGATAGCTCATACACAGCCTGGTGGCATGGAGGCATGAAAGGTATGTGTGTTTGTAGAAGGGGCTGTGCCAGTGCACCCCACTTGAAAGAGGAAATTTTCATATATCACTATGATACAAAAATCCCCATGAGCAGAATCACCATAGCTTTAACCATTACTTCAAGAATAAAGGGTTGGGTAATGATTCTGACAAAGGACTCATTTCTAAAATATACAGAGAACTGAGTCATATTTTTAAAACAAAAAGCCATTCCCCAATTGACAAGTGGTCAAAGGATATGCAAAGGCAATTTACAGATGAGGAGATCAAAGTAATCCATAGCCATATGAAAAAATGCTCTAAATCATTAATTATTAGAGAAATGCAAATTAAAGCTTCCCTGAGGTACCACCTCACACCTCTCAGATTGGCCAGTATGATCAGGAAGGATAATGATCATTGTTGGAAGGGATGTGGGAAATCTGGGACACTATTCCACTATTGGTGGAGCTGTGAACTCATCCAACCCTTCTGGAGAGCTATTTGGATCTATGCCCAAAGGGCAACAAAAATGTACATACCCTTTGACCCAGCAATACCACTACTGGATCTATACCCTGAAGAGATGAGGAAAAAGGGTAAAAAACATTACTTGTACAAAAATATTTATAGCAGCCCTGTTTGTGGTGGCAAAGAATTGGAAATCCAGTAAAAGTCCTTCAATTGGGGAATGGCTTAGCAAACTGTGGTATGTGTATGTCATGGAACACTATTGTTCTATTAGAAACCAGGAGGGATGGGAATTCAGGGAAGCTTGGAGGGATTTGCATGAACTGATGCTGAGTGAGATGAGCAGAACCAGAACAACACCATACCCCCTAACAGCAACATGGGAGTGATGTTCAACCTTGAAGGACTTGCTCATTCCATCAGTGCAACAATCAGGAACAATTTTTGGCTGTCTGCAAAGGAGAGTGCCATCTGTATCCAGATCAGGAGCTGTGGAGTTTGAACAAAGTACAAGGACTATTCCCTTTAATTTAGGAAAAAAAAACCAGATAGCTTATTGTCTGATCTTGTTACCTCTTAGATTTCTCTTTAAGGATATGATTTCTCTCTCATCACACGCAATTTGGATCAAGGTACAACATGGAAACAAAGTAAAGACTGACAGAGTGCATTCTGGGGGGGGGGGAGGGAAGCAAGACTGGGGGAAAAATGTAAAACTAAAATAATGTCTTTAATAAAAATAAATTTAAATTAAAAAAAAAGAATAAAGGGTTGGGGGGAAAGTAGGTGGCATAGTGGATAGAGCACCAATCCAACCTGAGACACTTAATAATTACCTAGCTGTGTGACCTTAGGCAAGTCACTTAACCCCATTGCCTTAATAAATAAAAAAATTTTAAAAAAGAATAAAGGGTTAGTCCAGGGACTCAAGTAACAGTCTACATTAGGAAACTCAAAGATGACATTCTAGGTAGCTAATTTTACACAGTGGGTTTATCAAAACCCCTTTGTTTTCACCTGATATTGCCAACTGGTACCATCCATATGTGGCATAGAAGTAGAAACTAGTCTTTATGACTATTAAAATGTTTTGATTCATTAATACTTCAAGGATTTCTAATTTTGTTAGTGGTGAAATAATAATAAAAGTAATATAAGGGTAGAGTTCCTTATCCCACCTCAATTAATGAAATTATAATCTATTAAGCCCAAGTGTGGTCAAATATGATGAAATTTTAAATGCATAAAGAAGTTTTAACCCTATGAGCTCTTTCTTAATCTGGTCAAGGAGAAAAATGTGAATGGTTAACCAAATAATTAAACCTACTCTGGGGGCTTTAAAAAATGGAGGAATTTCAGCAGTCCAGCTTAAAGTGGAAAAGTGGGAAGGACTCTAGAGATGGAGGGTTTTGAAGAGATAGAACTTTACATCTGAGGTAGGAGTGGGGGAGGGAGAAGAGGAGGAGGAGGAATGAATCCAGAGCAATTGGAGCTCAACTCTGCCTCATCACCAGAGACTCCAGACCAGTAGCAGACAATATATTCAAAGAATCCTGAGGACAAACATAGATAAACACAGATATAGATGGATATAGAAAGATAGACCCATGCAAGAGGAAACGGCTTCAAGATGTGTGACTGTTTGTACCAGAAAGAATGCTGGTTATGGACTCAAAAAATGGACTTAAAATAGTAACAAGAAGCTGTTACCTCTATAGATTCTGCATGTCTCTCATTACCATTGTAACTTCCTTTCTTCAGAGACCATGGTATGCAAGGGAAGAATGCACTCAGGTTTAGGAAGAATATTTTATACCAACTCTTCTTACCATGCAATCCTAGTAAATACTCTTTTCTAATAGCAAATTGAAATTTGACTGTCCCTGGGAAGCATACTGGTGTAGACTTACAACCAACAGGAATAGAAATCAAGTGAACCTCAGGACTGCATTGATGGGAGTAGCAACCATTAATCTGTTGACCCCAACTGAGGGGCAAAAGTTCCAACTTGAGTAATCTCAGAGAAGGTGCTACAATAGCAATAATAACTATTATAATTATAATGAAATAGGCATTTTAGAATGTTTTGAAGTTTGCAAAGCACCATATACTTATTGTCTCAATTTCCTTTATTACTATCAATTGTTTTTTTCTAGTTGCATGTCCAGTTCATTGCTCTGTTCTTTCTCTTTTTTTTTTTAGGTTTTTGCAAGGCAAATGGGGTTAAGTGGCTTGCCCAAGGCCACGCAGCTAGGCAATTACTAAGTGCCTGAGACCGGATCTGAATCCAGGTACTCCTGACTCCAAGGCCAGTGCTTTATCCACTACGCTACCTAGCTGCCCCTCTTTCTCTTTTATTAGTGAAAATATTTATAGTTATATCTTTCACCCAAGAATTGTTCTGGCCTCATTTCACAAATTCTGGTATGTTGTCTTACTGTTTTTTGAACAACTAATTACTTAGGATTCTTATGAAGTTTCCCATTTATTTTAATTTTTTTTAGTGGCTCTTCATTGAATATAATTTTTATCACATTGTGGTCATATTCCTGCTTTTCTGCATTTGTTTGTGAGGTTTTAATGCCTTGATAGATGGTTAATTTTTGTGCAGGTGCCATGAGAAAATCCTTAAATTTTCTAACATTATATTCAAATCCCTTATTTCTATCTCTTTTTTGGTTAAATTTGTCTAGGCCTGTAGGTCCTATTAATATAGTTTATTGTCTATTGCTCCCTGTAATTCAATTAGCTTTTCCTTTAATTATTGGATGTTCTGATTTTAAAAACATATATGTTAAGTACAAATTATTTGATTCTGCTCTGTAATCAGTTTTGTTATCACCCTTTATTTTATGGGTGAGTTCATCCTATTCCCAGTTTTGATAGTTAATTGTATATTTTCCTCCCTATTATTCTTCATGCTTTCTTCCTCTCTTTCTCCTTCCTACACACACACACACACACACACACACACACACACACACACACACACGTGCGCGTGCACTTTACATAACTTGCAGGTATATTCTAATTGACTATTTTCTGTCCAATTAGTTGTTAATTGTTAATTGGCTACTGAGCCCTAACTGAGTGTGCTATTTTCTCAGTAAATATTATTTTGTTAAAGTTAATTGATATTAATTTATTAATTTATATTAGTAAGATATTATTAGTTAACTGATATTAAATAATATACCAAGGCAGGCTCATACAAGGATCATATGCCCATAAAAAATTATCCTTGTTTTCAATATACGATACAGTATTCCATTTTCTTTTTATTTAAAAGTGATTTATTACAAATTACAATCATTGAACCACTTGTAATTTATTATAGAATATGAGATCTATATAGTATAAAATAAAAATCTAAAACCTTTTACATTCTTCTTATCCATTATCCCTCATAATCTTATTTAATGATTCCATTAAAGCCAAATAGTTAATCAATGTACTTTCAAAGGGCAGAAAATTCCTAGCGATTGCAAAAATGGTCCCCTTGTCCCTGACTCCATCAATTATTCCATCTTCACTCTATCTCTGTCTCTCTGTCTCTCCGTCTCTCTCTCTCTGTCTCTCTCTCTCTCTCTCCTCTTTTTCTGTCTCTGTCTCTCCCTCTCCCTTAGCTCTTTCCTCTCTGTCCAAAACATAGATTTGTCTTTCATATTAAGAAAAAATTTAAATCATCCTGCCTCTATCTTATTTCCTTTTCACCTCCAAACTTCTTGATGAAACAGTATAAATCAGCTACCTCTACTTCCTCTCATCCTACTCACTTTCCAAACTATTTGCAATCTGCTTTCCTTTCCTTCCACACTGCTGAAATTGCTATCTTTAAGATATGGTAATGTGCATGATTGCTGTAAAGAAAAAAAAAAGAACAAAGTTTTATCACTATTGTTTTCAAAAGCCTTAGATGTAGATCAGAGTCCTAAATTTAAAACTAGATGAAACCTTTGTGATCATATAGTCAAGCCTCTTTGTTTTCAAACAAAGAAATTCAATCCTATAGAAGTGAAATGACTTAACCAAGGTCATAAGAATGAGTAAATGGCAAAGCTAGTGCTTGAATCTAGGTCGCCTGATTGCAAGGCCATCATTCTTCTTGTGACAAATCTGTTTTTGTTTTTCAGGAAAAAGCAGGATTGGTAAGTAATAATCCTCTTGCTATTAGAAATGTGTCATAATTACCAGGGGCTCACCTTAACTTGGCCAGAATTGAGGGGAGATGGAGAGACTAAAGTTGGGTAATCAAAATATAACCAAAAGGGAGTGTTCACATATTTTGATATGCTATTACATCAACAAAATGTAAGTATTCAAAAGTGCTGCTGGGCACAACCAGGTGATCCAAAGGATAGAACACTGAGCCTGGAGTCAGAAAGAATTGAGTTCAAATAGGGCCTCTAACACTGACTATCTGAATGACACTTGGCAAGGTATTTAACCTCTGTTTGTTTCAGTTACCTCATCTATAAAATGGGAATAATCATAGCACCTGCCTCCAAGGGTTGTTATAAGGATCAAATGAGATTATGCTTGTAAATTGTTTGTAAGCCCACACCAGTATGCTTCCCAGGGACAGTCAAATTTCAATTTGCTATTAGAAAAGAGTGTTTAATAGGATTACATGGTAAGAAGAGTTGGTATAAAATATTCTTCTCAAACCTGTAAAAAAAAGGTGCTATATAAATGTTGCTATTTTTATTAGTGACTTCTCCCCATCTCCCCTTTTAGAGGGTAATGTATTAAGTGATTGTGTAGTAAAGTGGAAAGAATGCTGAAAAGGTAAGGTGTCTGGGTTCAAATCCTAATTTTACCTCTTATCAAATAATAAGAATTTATTAAGTACCTACTATGTATTTAGGCATTGTACTAGGAACTGGGGATACAAACAGGAAACAAGAAGTAACCTCTATTCTCAAGGAGCTCATAGTTTTGGAAGTGGAAGAAAATTCTTACAAATACACTTTAAGTATTTAGGTGAGTCTGATAGGAATTCAATCTGATGATTCAAATCTCCTGCCCATCTGGGACTCCTGTCCATGTTCTTCTAAAAGTCCCATACTAGAGAGAGACAAAGACACAAAGAGACAGAAACAGAGACAAAGAGAGATATAGACAGAGACATTGGAGAGAGAGAAAGACAGGAAACAGACAGAGAGAGATGGAGGGACAGAGAGACAGAGAGACAGAGAGAAAGATAGATAGATAGATAGAGAGAGAGAGAGAGAGAGAGAGAGAGAGAAGATGGAATAATTGATGGAGTTAGGGCCAATTCATGAAGAAATTTTCATTGGTGCTATCTGGCTACAATATCCTGAAAGCAATCCAGCCTGTTTTCCTTATCCTTTACGATGCTAAACCCAGTTCATTGTTCATCTGTACTATCTAGGCCAGTTGTACATATTGTGGGGCAAGCTCTATCAGGTGTTTGCCCACATTCTTGATGAAATCTACATTCTTCATCCACTTGGTTTTTCCTGTGTGGATAAGTAAAGCAATCTCCTTTGATGATTGCATAACTCTTCCAGGCATCTCTACAGTGTTTGGAGTCTTAGTATAATCAAAACAATATTTTTGTTTAACATGACAAAAAAGGAAAATTATCACTGTTGGAGGGGATGTGGGAAAACTGGGACACCTAATGCATTGTTGGTAAAGTTGTGAACTGATCCAACCTTTCTGGAGAACAATTTGTAACTATGCTCAAAGGACAATAAAACTATACATACCCTTTGATCCAGAAATACCACTACTAGGTCTGTATCCCAAAAACATCCAAAAAGGGGAAAAGATTCTTATGTTAAAAAATATATATAGCAGCTCTTTTTGTAGTGACAAAGAATTGGAAATTGAGGAGATGTCCATTAATTGTGGAATGGCTAAACAAATTGGATTATATGAATATGATGGAATACAGTGTTGATGAAGTGAGGAGAAGCAGGAGAACATTGTACACATTAACAGCAACATTGCACTATGTTCAATTATGATAGACTTAACTCCTCTCAGCAGTTCAGTAATTAAGGACAATTCTAAGAGATTTGTGATAGAAAATGCCATCCACATCAAGAGAAAGAACTGTGGAGTCTGAATATAGACCAAAGTATATTATTTCACTTCTTTTTAATTTCTTTTTTTATGGTTTATTTATTTTATATTATTATTATTGTTACAATAATCTTGTTGTGAAAGGAAATATAAACCCCGTTCCCCCCAAAAGATAGAGAAAACTCAAGAAAAGTGAGAGAGAGAAAAAAGTGTACTTCAGTCTGTGTTCAGATTCCATCATCTCTGTCTCTAGGATGAGTTGCTTTCTTTATCATAAGTCCACCAGAGAAGTTGTTTCATTGTCTTTTCCCACAGTTGCTTTTACTAGCTGTATTTCCCTTCCATTCTGTTCCTCTCCACTCTCATTTATTCTATTCACTCTCTCCTTTCACCCCCTCTCTGTTCAGAAGTGTGTTGTATCTGAGTATCCTCTTCCACAATCTTTCCTCTCTTCTATCACCTTCTATCATCTTCTATCACCTCCCATCACCCATCATCCTTATCCCATCCCTTTCCTCTTATTTTTCTCTAGGGTAAGATAGATTTCTATACCTTATTAAGTGTATATGTTATTTCCTCTCTGAGTCATTTCAGATGGAAATGAAGGTTCACTCATTCCCCCTTGCCTTCCCCTGTTCCATTGCAAGAGCTTTTTCTTGACTCTTATGTAAAATATCAGCCCAATCATCCTTTCCTTTCCTTTCCTCCCAGAATTTCCTTTATCACCCATTAACTCTATCTTTATACTATATTATACCATTATATTCAATTCCTGCCTATGCCTTATAAATGCTCTTCTAACTGCTCTTATAATTGAGAAGATTCATATGCATTATCAGTATCTTCTTCCCATGCAGGAAAACATCACTAATTTCCTCATAGTTAGTCCTTCTTGTTCACACTCTTTATGCTTCATCTGAGTCCTGTACTTGGAGATCAAACTTTCAGTTCAGCTTTGGTTGTTTCAATAGGAAAGTTTGAAAGTCCCCTGTATCATTGAAAGTCCACCTTTTCCCCTGAAGAAGGACATTCAGTTTTGCTGGGTAGTTGATTCTTGGTTGTAAATCAAGCTCTTTTGCCTTCCAGAACATCATTCCAAGCCCTTTGAGCCCTTTAGATGCTTCTAAATCCTGTGTAATCCTGACTATATAGCCATGGTAGTTGAATTTTTTCTGGCAACTTGAAGTATTTTCCCTTTGACTTTGGAGTTTGGGAATTTGGATATATTATTCCTGAGAGTTTTTCTTTTGGGATCCCATTCGGAGGTGATTGGTAGATTCCTTCAATTTCTATTTTATTCTTTGCTTCTAGGATCTCAGGGCAATTTTTCTGGATTATTTCTTGAAAAATGAAGCCTAGATTCTTTTCCTGGTTATGAGTTTCAGGTAGCCCAATAATTTTTACATTATCTCTACTGGTTCTGTTTCTAGGTAAGTTGTTTTTTCCAATGAGATATTTCACATTTTCTTATATTGTTTCTTGATTTCACACAAAGTTATCAGCTCCTCTAGCTCCTACATTTGAAGGAGTTATTTTCTTCAGAAAGGCCTTTTTTTTTATCTCCTTTTCCAACTGGTCAATTCTGCTTTTTAAGGCATTCTTCCCCCTCATTTGCTTTTTGGGTTGCTTTTTCCATTTGGCCTAAACTGATTTTCAATTATGTTATTTTCTTCAGCATTTTTTTTTGTATTTCTTTCACCAAACTGCTGACTTGGTTTTCATGATTTACCTGCATTACTCTCATTTCTCTTTCCAATTTTTCCTCTACTTCCCTTATTTGTTTTTCAAAGTCTTTTTTGATCTCTTCTATTGCCTAAGCCTATTTCCTATTTCTGTGGGAGGCTTTGGATACAAAAGCTTCTACTCTGTCATCTTTTGAGTGTGTATTTTGATCCTCCATGAGACCAAATTAATTTCCTATGATCAGATTCTTCTTTTTTTGTTTGCTCATTTCCTTAGTCTATGACTGATTTACTGCACTTCCAAGACTTTGGGGGACTTTTTGGATACTACACAGGAAGCTTAATTCCTCCAAGTTCTTATGAGAGTCTCTGACTGCTCTCTTGCTTGTGCTCTGCTATGTGGACAACCACAGGCCCTCTGCCCTGGAGCTGTGAGGAGGGTCCCTGCTCTGCTATGGTATTATGGAGGCCCAGACTGCAACCTGGATCTGAGTGTGGGCAAATAGCAGAGACCTGCTCAAGGGAGAGCATAGAGACCTCCGCAATCTCCCCCAAACCTCTTACCATCTGTGAGCTGGGTGCTCTGGAAGTGCTGGGTGGCTCGCTGATTCCTAATGTAGGTTCTCATCACAGGGCTGCTCTGAGGCCATCAACCCACACTCACTTTGGTGCAACAGTTTTCTCATTGCCCCTTCAAGCTGTCCCCTGTGATCCCAGAGCCAGGAGGTCTGGAAACTACCCCTCCTGCCAAGATTCAGGTGTCCCCTGGGACCCAGGTGCCCTGCGGACTGTTCCTCAAAGACTGGAGCAGGTTTGCTCCAGCCTGGCTGTGCTACTGCTGTGCTATGGCTGTGCTATGGCTCTTTCCAACATCCCTGGTCCCATTGAAATTTTGGCTAGAGCTTAATTTGACAACTTTTTTGAGGTTTTGGGGGAAAGAGTTTCTGGGAATTCTGGCTCTCACCACCATCTTGGCTCCACCCTATTTTCAATTCTTAAAACTTGCTTTATGATTTTTTTTCCTTTGTCATTTTTCCCCTTTAGTTCTGATTGTTATTTTACAGCATGACATATCAGATTACTCACTTTCTTTTTTTTTAAGTTTTTGCAAGGCAATGGGGTTAAGTGGCTTGCTCAAGGCCACACAGCTAGGTAATTATTAAGTGTCTGAGACCGGATTTGAACCCAGGTACTCCTGACTCCAGGGCCGGTGCTTTATCCACTGTGCCACCTAGCCGCCCCCCAGATTACTCACTTTCAAGGGGAAAGGTGAAGAAAGGGAGGGAGATAGAGAAATATGTAACTCAAAAGCTTACCAAAAGATGAATGATGAAAATTATCTTTTCATGTAATTGGAAAAATAAAATAAAATAACATTGAAAAATATCATTTTCCAACAGAACAACAAGCAGACCTCACTAGGGAGATCAGTAGAGACTTAACATAGTTCCTGCAAAAGATGCCTCCATCAAAATGGCAAACATATATAAACTTGAGGTTTATTATCAGCAGGTCTCAGAGCAGGATTGTTTCTACTGATACATCTTCAAAAAAATCCTGAAAGATTTTATTGTATGAATGTGAGATACTGTGTTATAAAAGCCTGTAAGGGACTTCTGTTTTTGCTGTAAAGGAGTGGGCGTCCAATGGAGAAAAACTAAAGGAAGCATCTGGATAAATAGTTCTATCCTTTACCATCAGCCCATGTGGAAGTTTCCTCCCCTACATCCAAGACACAGACAGGCTTCAGTGCTATAAATGAAAACCAAAGAAAGAAGGAAGGAAGTCGTAGTTAAAGAAATGGATGCCTCACAGATACTCTTCAGAGCAGCAAAGGAGACCAACAGTTATAGGAACAATATTTCATAGGACATTTGTTCAGGGCAAGTCAATCAACACTGTTAATCTCAGTTTCCTCAGTTGGAGAAAAAGTAGAGAAAAATATTCCAGTATTTTTGCCAAGAAAACCCTAAATGGGTTCATAGAATCAGACACAACTGAAACTATTGAACAACAGTGACAACAATAATATACTTATACCCTCTGATACTTGGTGACATCAGTGTGAAGATAGAAAAAGGTAAGGATGATGATAAATAAATGGAAAAAAGTAGTTCAGGAGGAAGAAAGAATTCAAAAGACTTGAAAATTATACAAATACCTTAAAACTTTGTCATGAATATTTTCTTAAAAAAAAAGAACTCTAGGCAATAGACATCCTGAATGTCAGATAACATAATAATGGAAGTCACTACATTTTAATGGACAAGAAAAGACATTATTGATGGCAGAGTTAGAGTATCTCTTACACCAAACAAATATATATATATATATATATATATATATATATATATATATATATATATATATATGTATGTATATGTATACGTGTGTGTGTGTATACACATATGTATATGGAAATAATTCAAAATGAGCACAAAGCAATTAAATATAAATTAGGGACAGAGGACAAGAGTAGTTGTCAGGATCAAGAAAAGCTTCATGCAGAAAGTGGTTATGAGTCCTGGAGACAGAGATAAGAAATGGGGCACATTCCAAGCATAGGATATGGCTATGGAATAGGCACAAAAATGGAGTACTGATATGAAGAACCAAAAAAAAAATGCCAGTTTGACTGGATTGTAGAGTGTGAAGAAGATAAGTAATGAACAATGATAATGGAATGATGGGTTGGGTCTAGTCTGTGAGGGATTTTAAAGGCCAGAGTTTATATTTTATCCTACAGTCAATAGGTAAACATGCATTTATTGCATGGGGGATCTATATGTCTGTTCTATACTTAAAAGAAAATTACTTTGGCATTGCAAGGCCAAATAAGAGGTCATTGCAATGATTTAGACAAGAACTGATGAGTGCTTTAGCTAAAATGAAGGCTGTGTGAGGAAGGGCTCAACTGCAAGAGTTGTAGAAGAAACAGAAAGATTTGGCAAATGATTGGATATATCAGGAGGGAGAGTAAGTTTTGGCAAGGAGTAGCACTATTTCATCAGAGACTTCAGTAAAGGTTAAGTGAGTGGGGGAATGAGGTCAAGAAGTTTTGAAATAAAAAGAAGGGGTGGTAAATAAAGTCTGTAGTTGAGGTAAGTCACTCAACATTTCAGGGCCTCAGCTTCCTCAGCTGTAAAATCTATTGATATTTGTGAAAAGGAAAGACACTGTGTGTGTATAATTAATATACACATTCATGAAGTGGATAGAAAGACCTATCTTCCTGAGTTCAAATCTGACATCAGACACTAGCTGTGTGACACCGGCCAAGTTGCTTAACCCTGTTTGTATCAACTCCTCATCTGTCAAATGAGCTAGAGAAGGAAATGGCAAACCACTCCAGTATCTTTGCCAAGAAAGCCCCAAAGGAATCATGTAGAGTCGGACACAAATGAAATGAATGTACAACCACAAAAAAGGAAGGAAAAATCACAGCTAAAGGACCAAATGAGTAGCAAAAATTACAAAATGTTCAGAATTACAAATGAAAAATACCCTTGAGTACAGTCACAACTATGAAGCAAGATCTCAAAGGAAGTAAAGTCTAGGGAAAAGTAGAATTCATCTTAACTGATACTGATAGTTCCAGAGTAAGAGGAAATTAAGCCATAATGTGGAAAGATTAAAAAGAACCATTGAAAATCAAATAAGTATGTATATCATACTATTTCTATAACACATCAGCCAACAAATATTTATTAAACATCAACTTTATGCTAGCCATTGGAGATATAAAGACTTATCTATCCAATCTTTCCAGAAAACACTCATCAAAAGATCCAGCCAAAGCCAACTTGTTTGGGTATGATGGAAAATCGTTAGATAAGAATAATAACTTCTGAGAAAAGATTTGTAAATCACAACTGAAAATAACAGTTGCTGTTACCAGTTTTTCTTTGATATGTTCCTTACTACACATGAATGTCTTTATATTTTCAAACCTAGCAAACATTTTTAAAATGCCCACTAGTGAAAGACTCCATATGCCCCTCAAGCAGAGAACCCTGGGGAGGATAGAAATATGACATAATTGATTTTCAGCCAGAGGGAGCCAGGGTAAATCACTGTTTCAAATATATATATATAAACAAGTATGATATAAGATACACAAGGGCAAGATAAAAATCCAAATAAGATACTGTTAAGAAAATGTGATGATGGAAGGATAATTTTCAGTTGGGGAAATAAGAGAAATCTTCATGAAGGAGATGGCACTGGAGTTGGACCTCAAAATAAGAGAATTTCAACTGATAGAGATTTAGAATGAGTCTATTTGGGGGGAAAGGGAAGACACTGTCATTATGCAAATGTATAGACTGGCAGAAGATAAGGGATATTCTGGACTACAACTATAATTTAGCTAGAACATAAAAGGTGCAATGGATTTTGTGCCTGTACTAGACTAAGGAATAATAATAATAATTTTAGTTGTTTCAATTGTGTCTAACTCTTTATGATATCATTTTGGAATTTTCTTGGCAAAGGTGCTGGAGTGGTTTACCATTTCCTTCTCCAGCTCACTTTACAGAGAAGGAAACTGAAGCAAATAGGGTTAAGTGACTTGCCCAGGGTCACATAGCTACTAAGTGTCTGAGTCCAGATTTGAACTCAGGAAGATGTTTTCAGGCTCAGTACTCTAACCACTCTTCCACTTAACTACCCCAAAGGAATAATAATAATAATAATAATAGTAATAATAATAATAGTAATAGTAATAATACAGATGTATTTTATCAAGTAGGCAATAAGGAGTCGGAGGAGGTTGCAGGAAGAGGATGATTTGTGTTTATGTAAATTAATTTGGCAGTTTGAATAGGATAGATTGGAGAGGAAAGAGAATAAAGGCAGGAAGACTAAATTAGAAGCAATTACACTATCATGGATGAAGTGGTGAGGACATGAGAAAGTATCCACAATTAGGAATGGATGCTTGAGATCTAGTGCTATTTAGTAGGATTGGCTGTTTAAGGAAAATGAGAAAGAAAACTTTTCTGCTGTCTCTAGCTGGCTTTCACTCTTGGAATGTCAGTGGGCTGGACTTTCTAAGTCACTCCCTTTCCTTCAACCACAGGACTGAAACTACATTCTAGTCACTGGCTCACCCCACCCCACTCCTAAGGAATGTCAAAGAAAATTCTGTTCTCTGACTTTAGGGCACAAACTTGTCAGAGATTCAATTAATTTAATTATTCTAACTCTAAGTATCTGCTTAAAAAAAGTCCTAAGGGACAGAACTCCAACCTGTTTTTGAAAACCTCTCATTGACAAGCTGTTTTCAAGTTACAATTTATAGTATTCTCAAACAGACAAAATTCCGCAATAAGATAAACCACAATAACATAGTTCAGGTAACTGGTGGATTCATCAGGCAGAACAATAGTCACTTAGAAAGTCAACTCACCTTGGAGAATCATTTTCCTGAACTGTTTTATATATTCAAGGGTAGAGATTAACAATGACCAATACCTTAGCTAGATTAAGGTACTCCTGCTCTGTCAGGTTATCTTCCCACCCCCCTTTAGTTCATTTTCTAGGAATTTAAAGCTCCCTTTTGAACTTTACCCAGTTTCCTAACTGAAAGTGGTCAGACCTTTGAAAATGAGAGAAAAATTTTAATATTTGGCATTGTTCTCCTAGAGAAAGTCCATAAATTCTGAAAAGATTTTCTTTATTCAGGTAATACTGGAAAGGACTCCAGACTAGAGAACTATTTATTTCTTAAATTTTCTAAAAGAAAGAGTTGGGGTGGGGGGGATAAGCAATAAGGGAGAAATTTCCCTCTTATGGCTATCCTCTAAGATCCCTAGTTGAGAACTCAAAAGGGAAGGTGTGACTTAATCATGTCCACCCCCCTCACCAGGCTCTCCCCCTCCCCCCACCCCATCTAGCTTTACCTTGCTTTGGGACTTATTTTTTAAAAACAGAAAATATCAAGAGCTCCTTGAAGTTCTCTCTTCTTTTTTCAGAGCCCCTAGCTAGGATTTTTATTTTAACTACTTTCTCTTACTATCCAACTTTTTTACAAATAAGGATATACACCATTACCAAGAGGTTATGATCAATGATGATTTTGTATCTAGAGTGAAGTCAGTCTTAAATGTATGAATTAAAATCTAGAATTATGAATAAAAGAACAGAGAAACTTTGCAGGAAACCAATACTATTCAGGGTTCATTAGGAAGGGTGGGAAAGCACATTTTGGCCTTACTCATATTTCCCAGTGAGCAATAGCTCAATCTGTTCCAGCCCTACCTTACATTAGGATACCCTAGAGGCAGGCAGAGGCAAAGGGTAAGAAAGACAAATGCCTCAATATTCAATTCGGTACTGAGTCTTCCTCTCTATCCCCCTACCCACCCATAAACTATCAGTTCAAACTATTTTGAATCTCTAGGGCTCCCTTTGAAATGACTAGGCAATCTTCACCTCTCCTTCAAACCTCATGCCCAGTAGATATCTCCCCACCTTTCCATCCCCCAACCAAAGTTGCCTTGTCAACCACTATACTACATTGTCCAGAAGTTCTTTAAGCCTGCAGAAGTCCTTAAAAACTGCCTACACAAATATTCAAACAGGACCCTAGAGAGCCTCAGATCATTTGTCTTTGTAGAACACAGCCAGATCTGTATCAGAATGTTCTGGCTAGTACCAAGCACAACCATAATGCACTCTTATAAGGGAGAAAATTAAGCACTGGTACAGTTCCCAGCTACTTAGCACCTTGGTAGAGCTCATTGAAATGTCCTCATTAGGCAAGACTGTCTAGAAAATCGTCAAGGGCAACAATGCCCATTCTTGTGTTAGAGAGCTTGCTTGAGTCAATCTTATCTTTTCACTGGAAAGTCAGTTGTACCTAAAGGCAAGAAGTTTTCAGACAATGTTAATTCTAAAGGCAGTAGTCATAGTCAATATTTCCCTTTAAATAACTCCTAGTTAAATAATGCCATTGAATGCTGGAGAGGTAGTTTAATTAATCATTAGGTAGTTCACCTGTGACTGCTTGGTCTATTTACAATATAGCAGTTTAAGCCCATTAGTTCCTCATGCCCTTTTTTCTTGGAAAGAGGGTCTCCCTATTTGTATTCTCACAGCTTCCCTCTGCCAACATATATAGAACTGGGACTGTGGCTTCTGAAGAGTATCTCTAATACAGCAGCTCATTCTCTCAGAGCAGCAATAGGGAACTTTTTTTTCTGCTAAGGATCATTTGGATATTTATAACATCACTCACCTATATTTGGTTAAACATTTCATTAATTTACCCCTAAAAACTCCAAGAATTATTGAATTTCGAATCCCATCTGCAGTTGTCATGGCAGTACCAGACCATAATAACTTTGCTGGCCTTATTCAGTGCAAGGGCCAGATGTTCCCCACCTCTGTCCCAGAGCTTGGCTGATTAGAGTACGCAAAGGAGTTTGAAGATGACTTTTTCTCTCTTGCCATCAAGAGCCCCCACTGGCTGTGTTTCTCCCACATTAGGGATCCATGACTACTACTTCAGGTCTATTTAGCCACTTACTATCATTATATTCATTAGTAATATATTATTATATAATAATAGCTTTTACAATAATAGCAGCTAGTTGGTTGGTTGGTTCTTGTCCTTTGTTATCAAAAAAGATCAAAATGATATCACTGTTTGAAACTAATTACAGTATATCCGACTATGACTGATTGGACCAATATGAGCTTGGAATGCTCTACCACAGTTTGGGCCCAAATTGTCTATGGGAACACCTGGGGTGAAGCTAGCCCCTTCCTTACATCAGGAGGTGAGCAGTGTGATCCTTAAAAGGGCTACTCAGTCACCAAGTGGCTACTGAATATCATTGCTGCTCTCAGTGGAGAAATGACCCTATGGCCTGTGACTAGGGCTCCCAGTATATCTGCACTTGGTGCTTCATCACTTGCCTGTCACCACAGGACTTTGAGGAGGTTATGAGTGATGTCTTGTTGCATGTGTAATTGAGATTTTAAGTGACATAGAGCTGCGATGTCATCCACTTCATTCTCTCTTCCAAAGTCATCATGATCCAGCATAACAAGACAGAGTCGAGACAACTGGTAATGGCTCTAGATGCAGTGGATGATCTTGGTGCCTTCAATGTCTAACCAAGCTCTCAGTGCTCTGCTGCATCTACTTCAGGTACCTTCGTGACCATTGGAGTGAACTGTTTTCCTCTACCTATTCCAGCAGCGAAAGACTTCACATGCTTAGGGTAGACACCCCCCCCACTACTCACCAATGAGTTTGAGATTCCCTTGGTTACCCTCAACCTGCTTTAGCCTGCCTGATGAAATGGCTTACCAGGTGCAGCCTCTGTGCATGCCACAGCTTCTTGGAGCCACAGGTAAGAGTTAGATGGCTCAGGTAGACATCAAAGGTGGAAAGCAGCCCAAAGAGGTCTTGGCAGCCCTCACACCAAGGTACTGGTCTTCCCTGAACAAATCCCAGTAGATAGAGCACTGGCCCTGGAGTCAGGAGGACCTGAGTTCAAATGTGACCTCAGACACTGTAAGGGTCTGTTGTTTGTGGGAGTACTGTAAACCTTTATCACCTGATGTCCTCTAGCACCAGAGCATTATTTTACTAAGTACCATGGGAGTGGGAGTGGAGCAGGGACTGGGGAGGATATTTAAGCATTTGTATTTGGTTTAATAAACGGAGTACTTGGAGATCTGGGAGGTCTTGGAGATATTGGAGATCTTGGAGAACTTGTCGTCCTTGTCTCCCTTGGCTCCCTGTCTCCCACCCCTTCAACATTTGCCTGGCTAGCTGGCAGGAACCTAACACATCCTGAGCAGCAAGTCTAACAGCATCCTAACAAGACACTTTAATAATTACCTAGCTATATGAATTTGGGCAAGTTACCTAACTCAATGCCTTGCAAAAACAAACAAAAAAGATTTACTTTGAAGCAATAGAAATAGACAAATACATTTTTCTCCCTAACACCTTGTAAATACATTCTCCCCTTTCTACCTTCTCAGTCTCTGGGGAGAATAGGCTCACTCTTTTTTTTTTTAGGTTTTTTTGCAAGGCAAATGGGGTTAAGTGGCTTGCCCAAGGCCACACAGCTAGGTAATTATTAAGTGCCTAAGACCGGATTTGAACCCAAGTACTCCTGACTCCAGGGCAGGTGCTTTACCCACTATGCCACCTAGCCGCCCCAAGGCTCACTCTTAAGGACAGTTCCTACCAAACATTGATACCACCAAGTTCATGTACAGATGTGGTATGACTGCAACATAAGATATTGTCACAACTATCCTGGTTTGGGTTCAGGTCATTCCTGAAAATCACTTCCTATTCCTTTCCTGACCTCTTCTTGTCCTAAAATGAGAAAAGAATAGAGGCAAAGTTCAAAGACCACAGTTTATTTTTCAGGGTCACTTGGCCTAAAATGATGAGACAGCCCTAAGGTCTGTCCCTTTAGCACATTGTCTCAAACTGGAAATAGATTCTAGGTATGTTATGGAAAGTAAATGTATCATTGTAAAAGCTATTATTTTATATTAATATTATAAAATAGACCTGAGTAGTAGTCATTGGTCCCTAACAGGGCATCTGAAAAAAAGAGAATAATGATACTGATAAGACATTTTAAAATTGCCTTGAGCTAACCAGAGTAATCTGATTGGCTAACTAGAATTAGTAAAGAATGTTCATGCTTGTTACACAGTTTCCCCAAGTCACTTTTATTCTTCATTTCATATGTCTCTCAGAAGTAGATATCTCATCATGAAAGGAAGCCACGAAAGGTACACTGAATATATGCCCATCCCTGTTTCATATACAACTCTCTATTGGTGGATGGTCATCTCTCATACTTAGAAGGAATGGAGAGGTATTAGGGTCATAGACTTAGAACTGGAGGGGACTTCAGAGGCCATCTCATTCAATTCCCTCATTTTATAGGTGAAAAAAAATCAAGGCCAAGAAAATTGAAGTGATTTATCCAGAGGAATTGAGAAAAAGAATGGAGATTTAAATCCAGACTCCTTGTTTCCCACTCCAAGGCCCTCTCCGTTGTACTGATTTACCTATTTGTCTCGAGATACCTTATACCAAGTCTATTACTTTATCTTGTCCTCTCCTGACTTCTCCAAGTCAAATCAATAAGCATTTATTTTACCTACTATGTGCCACACACATAGAAGATAAAAGAGGCAAAAGATAGTCCCTGCCTTCAAGGAATTTACAATCTGATGGGAGAGACAACAAAAAAGCTATCTACAGGATAAATGATGATGATGATGTTGCTTATCCTTTGATCATGAAGAAAAGAAGCATGACATCAGAGACGTGATGCCATGAGAAGCACATGAATTGGATTTGAGTGAAGCGATGCTATGCTAAGTCATCAGCCTCATGTGCTCATCTGGGTTCAGTGGCCAGATATGAATCAGGATGACTGAAGATGGCCCCAGATGCATTGTAATCAGGGTTAAATGACTTGCCCAAGGTCACACAGCTAGTAAGTATCAAGTGTCTGAGATCACATCTGAACTCAGATCCTTTTGACTCCAAGCCTTGTGTTTTTATCCACTGTATCACTTAAGTGACGGCATGAGAATTTAGATGAATTGGGAAAGGTTCCTGTAAAAAATTGGATTTTTAAAAGTTTTGTCACCAATTCTATATAAAACAATTTTAACATTTTTTTCAAATTTTGAGTTCTAAATTCTCTCATTCCCTACTCTCCCCACTTCATTGAGAAGGCAAGAAACTTGATATAAGTTATAAGTGTATACTCATGCAAAATACATTTCCATCTAAGTAATGCTGTGAAAAAAAAACACAACCCCTCCAAAACCAGAAAGACAGTCATGAAAAGTATGTTTCAATCTACATCAACTCCACTAGTTCTTTCTCTGTAGATAAACAGCACCTTTTATCCTAAGTCCTTCAGAATTGTCTTAGATCAGTATATTGCTGACAATAGCCAAGTTATTCACAGTTGATCTTCATACAATATTACTATTATTATTGTATACAATGTTCTCCTGGTCCTCCTCAATACCACTTTGCCATCATTTCATCTAAGTCCCAGTTTTTCTGAGAGCATCCTGCTTGTCATTTCTTACAGCACAATTTTATTCCATCACAATCATATATAACAACCTGTTCACCAAATCCCCAATTGATGGGCATCCCTTCATTTTTCTTTTTTTTCAAAGCAAAGACCTTTGATAGTACAATAACAAAAGTAGGAACAAAAATAGTACAATAACAAAAGTAGAAACAAAACATTTTCTGCATAAACTTGGGTCATCCTTTCCAATAAATGTACCATAAGTAGAAAGAATAAGAGGGGTTCATGGGGAACAGCTTATTGAGTAGCTGATTCCTCTGACATTAGAAGGTTACTGTATTCTTCTGTCACTCTCTAAAATTCAGTTCCCTCTTCCTTAAGGGTATGATTTCTGTCTCATCACATTCAATTTGGATCAATGTATACCATGAAAACAATGTAAAGACTGACAAATTGCCTTCTGTGGGGTGGGGGTGGGGTGGAGGGAAGGAAGAAAGAATAGGGGAAAATTGTAAAACTCAAAATAAATAAAATCTTTCTTTGAAATTCAGTTCCCTCTTTTTTTTTGTCAGTTGTTAGACTTTATTTTAAAATTTTCCAATTACATGCAAAGATAATTTTCAACATTCATCCTTTTGCAAGCTTTTGAGATCCACATTTTCTACCACTCTCCCTTCCTTCCTTGCCGCCTCCATATGGTGGTGAATAAACTTCTACAGGTTGTATATGAACAATTGTGTTTAACAAATTTACATATTAGTCATGATGTGAAAGAGGAATTAGAAATAAGTAGAAAAAGCCATCAGAAGGAAAGAAAAAACAAAAAAGTTTTTAAAAGTGAATATATGTTTTGCTCTGCATTCATATTTTATAACTCCTTTTTTAGATGAGGATGGCATATTCCATAACTGGTCTCTCAGGATTGTCTTTGATCACTAAACTGTTGAGGATCTATGCTCATCATATTTGATCATCTCACAGTGCTGCTGTTAATGTGTTCAGTGTTGTCTTAGTTCTATTTACCTCACTCAGAAACAATTCATGTAAGTCTTTCTAGGCTCTTCTAAAGTCTACCTGCTTATGATTTCTTATAGAACAATAGTACCATATATCATATACCATAACTTATTCAAATACCATAGCTTATTCAGCCATTCACTAATTGATTGGCATCCCTTTGATTTCTAATTCTTTGTCACTACAAAAAAAAGAGCATCTATAAACATTTTTAGACATGTAGGCCCTTTTTTCTTTTTTATGACCTCTTTGAGATACAGACCTAGTAGTGGTATTGCTGGATTAAAAGCTTTGCATAGTCTTTTTTGTGCTAATATTGCATTTTCTTTTTTTCTTTATTAAAGATTTTATTTATTTTGAGTTTTACAATTTTTCCCCTAATTTTACTTCCCTCCCCCACCCCCACAGAAGGCAATTTGTCAGTCTTTACATTGTTTCCATTGTATACATTGATCCAAATTGAATGTGATGAGAGAGAAATCATATTCTTAAGGAAGAAACATAAAGTATAAGAGATAGCAAAATCAGACAATAAGATATCAGGTTTTTTTTTTCTAAATTTAAGATAATAGTCCTTGTACTTTGTTCAAACTCCACAGCTCCTGATCTGGATACTGATGGCACCCTCCTTTGCAGACAGCCCAAAATTGTTCCTGATTGTTGCACTGATGGAATGAGCAAGTCCTTCAAGGTTGAACATCACTCCCATGTTGCTGTTAGGGGGTATGGTGTTTTTCTGGTTCTGCTCATCTCACTCAGCATCAGTTCATGCAAATCCCTCCAAGCTTCCCTGAATTCCCATCCCTCCTGGTTTCTAATAGAACAATAGTGTTCCATGACATACATATACCACAGTTTGCTAAGCCATTCCCCAATTGAAGGACTTTTACTGGATTTCCAATTCTTTGCCACCACAAACAGGGCTGCTATGAATATTTTTGTACAAGTGATGTTTTTACCCTTTTTCATCATCTCTTCAGGGTATAGACCCAGTAGTGTTATTGCTGGATCAAAGCACATTTTTGTCCTTTGTGCATAGTTCCAAATTTCTCTCCAGAAAGGCTGGATGAGTTCATAGCTCCACTAACAATGTAATAGTGTCCCAGATTTCCCATGACCCTTCCAACAATGATCATTATCCTTTCTGGTCATATTAGTCAGTCTAAGAGGTGTGAGGTAGTACCTCAGAGAAGCTTTAATTTGCTATGCATAGTCTTATTGCTTTTTGGGCATAGTTCCAAATCACTCTCTAGAAAGGTTGGATCAGTTCCAGCAGCAGTACCTTAGTATTCCGGTTTTCCCACAGCCATTCCAACATTGATCATTTTATTTGTATGTTATTTTAGACAATCTGTTAGGTGGTACCTCAGAGTCATTTTAATTTGTATTTTCCTAATTAATAATGATTTGGAATATTTTTTCATATGATTAGTAGTTTTAACTTCTTTATCTGAAAACTGTTCATATTCTTTAATCACTTATCAATTGGGGTATGACTTGAATTCTTATAAATTTGACTCAGTTCTCTAGGTATTTTAGAACTGAGTTCTTTATCAGAAACACTATCTGTGAACATTTATTTTCCAGTTTTCTATATTCCTTCTAATCTTGGTTGTACTGGTTTTGCAAAACGTTTTAAATTTAATGTAGTCAAAATTATCCATTTTGGCAATGTATAATATTCTCTATCACTTGTTTTGTCATAAACTTTTCTCCATGGATCTGACAGAAAGTCTATTCCTTCTTTTAATAAACTATCACCCTTAAATCCTGTACCCATTATGATTTTTATCTTGGTATAAGATGTGAGATGCCAAGTGCTTAGTTATTGCCATACTATTTTCCAGCTTTCTCAGCTGTTTTTGTCAGACAGTGAATTCTTATCCCAGAAGTTGGAGTCTTTGCCTTTCCTCATTTTTCAATTCTTTGACTTTTGATTTTGAAAAGTTATATCAAAAGTTGCTATAAATATTTTTGTAATTATAAGTCCTTTTCTTATTTTAAATCTCTTTGGGAAATAGAATTAGAAGTGATATTGCTTGGGCCAAGAGTATGTATACATGGTTTTATAACCCTTTGGGCATGGTTCCAAATTGCTCTCCAGAATGATTGAATCAATATACAGTTTCACCAAGAGTGCATTAGTGTCTCAATTTTCCCACATCCCCTCCAATATTTGTCATTTTTTTCTTGTCATATTAGTCAACCTGTTTGATGTAGGGTGGTACCTCATTGTTGTTTTAATTTACATTTCTATAATCAATATGATTTAGAGCAATTTTTCATTTGATTATAGGTAGCTTTGATGTCTTTACCAGAAAACTGCCTATTCATCTCCTTTGACCAAAAAAATGAGATTTCAATTGAGACTTAGAAAGGCAAGGAAACCAATAGGCAGAGATGAGGAGGACATGGGGGATAAACAGAAAATGTAGGGAGCTGAGAGATGTGTATTTTGTACAAGTAGAATTAAGAAGAACAAAGAGTTCATGGAGGGAAGGAAAGATTAAGAAACCTGGAAAGGTAGGAAGAGTTCAGCTTGGACTTTAAATGGCAAATAGAAGATATTATATTAAATCCTGGGAGTAAAAGGGAATGGTTGGTGTTTATTGAGTAATAGGGAGAGATGATGGAATTGAACTTTAGGATAATCACTTAGGATAATCTACCTATATGACCCTGGTCAAGTCATTTAAGTCTGTTTGTCTCAGTTTCCTCATCTGTAAAATGAGGTGAAAAGGAAAAAGCAAAGCATTCCAGTGTCTTTGCCAAGAAAAGCCTAAGTAGCAGTCATGAAAGTTAAAGTGACTGAAAACAACTCAACAACATCAAAAAGTGTGATAGAATGAGGATGTTGGTGTCAAGATTGCTCTCACTTTCTCCCTGCAATTTAATCAAGAAATGCTGCATTAATAAAAGCTTTGTTGAAGACTAGAGAGCAGAGAGAGGAGAAATATAGATAATATACTATTTCTTTGACTTTCAGTTCAAGATGTTAATAGCTAGGAGAGAGGAAGCTGTCTAGAAGACATAGATTTGGAGCTGAAATAGACTTTAGAAGCAACTGAGTCAGGCCTTTCCCCCATTTTGACCTTTAAATTATTTGCCCAGGGTCACACAATTAATAAGGGTCTGAGGGAGGATCTGAACCCAGGTGTTTTAGACTCTAAATTTCAACTACTCTCTACTCTGCCAGAATGCCTCTCAGGCTGTTCATTACAGAGCAATAAACAGCTATTTGGAAAGTCTCCATACTGTACTTTATTATCTTTTTTTATCTTGTAGCAAATGTACCCAGACTATAATGTGTACATGTTTTTCTTTTAAGTCATGAGAAACCAGAAAGGTGATGAGACTTAAGGGGGATTGAGACATAGGCTAGCCTTCTTAAGCTATTTTTGGAGATGTTCCCAGAGCTTTAACTTTTGTGTGGAGATGAGAAACTAAATGAAATTATAATAAAATATGAATTATTTCATGTGAATTATAATGGGAGTCCAGTGCAGGTGCAGAGAGAGACTCAAATTGTATCTCCAGATGGAGGGTTCTGGATTGCTGCTAGGAGACTTATGATGATGATTTGTAAAGAAAGTACCTTAGGGAGATTGAATCATGCACGGTCATTCTCTAACTGGTTCCATTTGACTACCCACGTGGTAGTCAAGGAAAGGGAACCCTTTTCTATTAGCTGCATAATCAGAACTGTTAGCCTTTTCAAAATATGCCTGAATCAGCTTTGGTCATCTTTTTGCCTCTTTTTCTTGAGTTCCACTCTAATCGGTCATCCATAATAGGAGGTGAAGGGGAAGGCAAAGGGAATAAGCTTCTAATATGTGCAGTCACTATCCCAAGCACTTTTAAAAACATTACTTAATTTAATAAGAGAAACTTTGTTTAAAAGGAAGAGTTGAGACACTTTCTTCTCCCACTGAAGCCACATGGCTTCAAGAAACAGGGTCTTCTTGTCCTTTTTTATTTATTCTTTCCCATTCTATAGGAAAGAAATGGAGTCTCTGATCTTTGCTGAGAGTGAGACACAGGAATTCAGGCTAGTTTGGTAGCTGGGTAGTATCATCATCCTAAGGAACCAGGAGTACTCTTTGATCTTCCAGAATGACCTTCAGGACACCAGCCCAATGAAAGGATTCATTTGAAAGTAGTGCTACATTTGGACAAAGATCTGATAGATTAATAATTATATAGGAACTAGGTTAAATTTGGAACCTACTCCCCCAGAGACCAAGGTTAGAGTAGGAGAAAGTATGTCCTGATGATATTGGGAGGAATGTTTGTAGGTTTATTTTTGCTGTGTCTGTGTCATAAATACTACTTTGTTAAAGTCACCCAGTGTTAAAAGTGATTAAATGGAACTGGAATGCTAGACTATGGTCTCTTAAAAATGGTGAGGCTTTCAAAGGGCCATAAAACTGCAAACCTTTGACTTAGCAATGCCTTTGCTAAGTCTGTATCCCAAAAGTGATTAAAAAAACAAAAATGGAAAAGAAACTACACGTACAAAAGTATTTATAGCAGCTCTTTTCTGGTGGCAAAAAATTGGAATTTGAGGAGATAGCCATCAATTGAGCAATAACTGAACAAATTATTTTATGTGATTATGATGGAATATTAGCTATAAGAAATGAAGAGCAGGATGCTCTCAAAAACTGGTAAAGACTTACATGAGCTGATGCAAAGTGAAATGTATTGAATACAAAGTAACAGCAATAATATAATATGATCAGCTGTGAATGACTTAACTATTCTCAGTAATTCAATGAACATTTAAGACAACTTTGAAGGATTTATGATGGAAAATGCTATCTATCCCCAGAGAAAGAACTGATGGTGTCTGAAGCATGCTTTTTTTTTATTTTATTGTTCTTGAAAGTTTTTTTTAAGAGGAAGATCTATGTTTTCTTTCACAATGTACTACTATTGAAATGCTTTGCATGACTACAAATGCAAAACCTATATTGAATTGCTTACCTTCTCAATGAGGGGGATTGAAGGAGGAAGGAAGGGAGAGAATTTGGAACTCAATGTTTTAAAAATGAATGTTAAAACTTTTAAAACCTAACTAGGAAAAAATAAAATATCAAATAATTTTTTAAATGGTGGGACTCAAACTGATAGCAAAGGAAAGAGATACTTTACAAACCCCTAAAGGCACCTGAAAACTCAAAATGGGAGATGTAGCAAGTCTGATCCTAAGAAAATGGACCAGAGTGTATACATAAGCAGAATGATTCTTTTAGATTTTTAAATCCTTAGACTGAGCCTAGAGGAGTTTGGACCAAGGTGATGAGAGTATTCAGTAAAGATAAATCCTAAGTAACCTAAACTATCTACTTCCTTTTGTTATTGTTGTTCAATCATGTTCAACTCTTCAAGCCCCCTTGTAGGATTTTCTTGGTAAAGATACAGGAATAATTTGGCAATTTTCTTGTCCTGCTCATTTTACAGATGAGGAAACTGGAAAACAGAGTGACACAGCTAATAAGTTATGAAGTTAGATGAAAATCAGTTTTCCTGACTTTAGGTTCAGCATTCCATCTACTATGCCACCTCGCTGCCCCCATCTACTTCCTTTACTTACCATTATAGTTGGGATCAAAAACTTTATCTCCTTTTTTTAAAAAAAATTATTTATTTATTTTTATTGTTTTGTATTTTATTTAATTTCCTCCCAGTTACATGAAAAACATGTATCTTTTTTTAAGAATTCGCAGACAAAAGTTTTTACCAATTTTTTTAGCAAGATTTTGAGTTTTATATTTTTCTCCTCCCCGCCTTGACAGAAAGCAATCTGCCATAGGTTCTACATTTATAACCATGCTAAACAATAGATCCATAGTGATCATGTTTTAAGAGAAGAATCAAATCCAAATGGATAAAAATAAAACATTATAAAAATGACATAATACAAAAGACAACTTTTAAAAAATTAAACATGATAAGGTTTTAGTCTTCTTTTAAACTCCACAGTTTCTTCTCTGGATACAGACGATATTTTCCATCATAAGTCTTTTAAAATTGTCTTAGATTATTGTGCTGCTGAAATGAATAAGTCCATCATAGTTGATCATCACCCCATGTTGTTGTTTGTGTGTATAATGTCCTTCTGGTTCTAAGCATTTCAATACATATCAATTCACGCAAGTTTCTGTATCAATTCATGCAAATAAAACCTTCATCTCCTAAAGGATCCTACATCTTCATCAATTTTATATGGAGTTTCCTTAATTTTTTATCCAGGTCCCAAACATTTTAGAATCTACTAAGATCTAAGTTTGATAGTTAAAACCATGCCAAGCTTTTTGGGATACTCTATTAACCACCTATACTGCCATGTACAGATGACTTAGGTTATATGAATTAACTTTTCTTGGATCATCTCAGGTGAAGATATTTTCCCAAGACTTTGCTTTTCCCAAGGGCTTCTTTGGACCATTCTCTGCCCTAGATCTTTTGGGTTAGATAATTAGAAACAACACATCAGAAACCTGGGCTGTGGAAATTTCAGCATTGCCACCCCTTAAGAGATTGCAATCTTTGGCTGACACAAATCTGTGTGGGCTCCAGCTCTTTTGTCACCCCGAGGGTTGGGTTTTTTTTTTCAATTGTCTTCCTGATCCCAAGCCCACTCCTTCTTCCTGTCCTCTCAGAGTTCTATCCTTCAGGCAGTGACTGGATCAAACAAAGGCTGCTAAATTTAGCTTGTGCTAGAAGAGATTCTACTTTTCATTTAAGCCCTTTTGAAAAATGCTCATAGGTGCTGCTTCCTCATTGGATCCCAGATGACTACTGCATTAACAATATTCTTATCAAGGACCATCATATACACCCCCTTATTTCCTTTAACACCGCCCTCACCCTGGTGCAGGTCCTCATCTTCTGACCTGGACTATTTCAAAGACCTCCTGGTTGGTCACCCTGCCTCAAGTCTCTCACTACACCAACCAACCCATCCTTCATTCAGGTGTCGAATTGGTCTTTCTAAAAGTTCAGGCAGGTGTGATGAGGTCATCCTTCTCCTCCCCCATTCAATAAATTTCAAGATCAAACATAAACTCCTTTGCTTACCTAACTGCTTACAACTCACTCCCCATCTACATATACTCTGTAATTCAGGTACACTGGTCTCTCTGCTGTCCCGCCCTCAAGAGCCCCATCTTCTGAGTGCCTGCATTTTTAACAGCTGTCCTGCCTCTGTGGATTAATCCCAATTTATCTTGTATCTATCTAGTCTATATATAATTGTTTGCAGGCTGTCTCCCCATCAGAGAACAAGTTCCTTGAGACCAGAGACTGGTTTTTGCCCTCACTTAACACAATGCCTAATAGATAGTAGGCAGTTGAAAAATATTTTTTGACTGGCTAATTGACAATCCACTTAGAAAAGAGAATCCACAAATGCTTTAAGTTGTCAACTGCTGCCCAGTCTGGACTCTCTTCCCTTTTCAAAGGAACTGTCTGCTTCAGGGTGGCCTCTCCTAATTTTTCCATCACAAAAGACACATACAATGGAGCAGCAGTAAAAGCGCAAGAATGAGTCTTCCTGGCTAGTTCCCACTAACCAAGCTTGGCCAGCGTCTGATCCTGTGGCCCTTTAACTAAGTGAGGCAATATCCGAGGTGGGTCTGCCCCTGCTTGTGAAGCCTCAGGGCAGCCCCTGTAACATGAGCAGCCCCTGCTTGCTGTGACACTCTCCAGCTGGTCATACCCTGGGAGCCTGGCGGTATGTTCCTATGCCCTCCAACAACTTGCATCAATAGCTCCAGGGGGAGTCTTTCCTGAAGTGTGGGTGGAAATGGAACACCTGGGACCTTTAGGGGGTTCAGAAAGGGATGGGGCAACCAGATCAATTACCTCCACCGAATGGAGCCAACACAAAGGTTTAGTGTCATCAATAAAGAGACCTCTAGGACCAACTGGTCCCACCTCTTCATTTAACCCATGAGGAAATAGATGCCCAGAGAGGTTAGATACCTTGTTGCAAGTCTCATAGTTAAGTATCAGGAGATGGGACTGGAACCTAGGTTATTTGTACAAGACCATTTTGTATTCCAGAGTTACTATGTCATTATTAATGGGCTTTTTTTGTTTCTTTGATTTTGCATAGCAATGGAGTTAAGTGACTTGCCCAAGATCACAGAGCTAAACAGGTATTAAGTGTCTATGGATAAATTTGAACTCAAGTCCTTCTGACTCCAGGGCAGTTCGATTTATCCTCTGAGCCACCTAGCTGCCCCACTGATGTGCTTTTTAAGAGCTTAGATTCCTTACTTCTATGTATCAAACACAGCCATTGTAGGCTATAACATTTATATCTATATGAATGAATAAAATCTGTACCCCAATCTGTTCTCCCAACCTGACTCTCTTGCTGGGTGATCAGCAAGTCAGCACACTGAAATATCTACATTCAATTCTATTCAATTCAATAAGCACTTATTAAGCACCTACTGTGTATTGTCTTTTGACTCCAACAGTGTTGCCATTTTGGTCTCTTCTAGGACAGAGGAAGACAACTAACCATCCAACCAACTGTATACTAACTGCTGTGCTGGTACAGATGACACAACAATAAAAGTCTGCAAGGAGTTTAAATTTTATTGAGGTTGGAGAATATAATATGGACACAGGAAAGCAAAAATATGGGAAAGCCCCCCAGGATTTCTCCAGGGTTCAGTTATTGTGCTCATTACCATGCCTCAAAGATTTTCTTGGATCAATTCTTTTCTCTATTACAAACAATTTTCTCCAAATGGTTCTGACTCATATTTCATTCTCTGGCAGTAATCAGTGCCTTTTATTTTTCTTAAATATCCAAGCTAAATGCTGTCATTAGCTGAAAAAGATACTGCTACTTATCACGCAATTTATTTGCTCCCTGCAACTCCATTGGGTGCTCCTAAATACAATGATTAGGTAGTAACTTGTCCAAAAAGATAAAACACTGGGCTAGGAATCAGGAAGAATCATCTTCCTTAAGTTATTTCTTAGCTATGTGACCCTGGGCAAGTCACTTAACCATGTTTGTCTCGGTAAATGTGTAAAATGAGCTGGAAAAAGAATGGTAAACTACTCCCTTATTTTTGCCAAGAATCCCCAAATGGGGTCATAAAGAATCAGACTGGAATGAAAAATAGCTCAACATCAACAATTAAAGTGATATCTAAATCAAGACAAAAATATAGCTAAGAGAGAGACATTGTAGAGAGGCATAATCATAGAACTGGCAAATTCTATATTTGACTTTATATTGATTATAAATTCTTTAAAACTGGTTATAGAAAGGGTGAAGGGAAGGGAGGAATCAAAGATAACTATGATTTTTAGTTTGGTGACAGGGAGGATTGTTTCTCCATCAACAGAATAGGAAACCTGGAAGAAAGATCACATGAATGGTAGTTTGGAATAAATTGAAATTGAGTTTCATTGGGACTCACAAGTGTCCAATAAGCAGTTGAGTACATGGGCCTGAAGTTCAGGGGACTTTATCAGAGCTCAGTATGTAAAAGTTATAATTGAAATTAGGAAAGTAAATGAGACCATCAAGGGAAAGACTGTAAAAAGGAAAAGAAGGCTGAGAACAAAGCCTTAGGGGACAGTCACACTTAGGGGGTGGAAGAAGATAAATCAGCAGAGGAAATTAAGAAAGGGTGGTAGGAAAGATGGAAGGAAAAATAAGGAGGAAGCAGTGTCAGGGAACCTGAGAAAGACATGAATTTCAAGAATGAGGGACAAGGCTTCCAGACAAGATGGCAGAGTGAGAGTTGAAGGAAGCGGAGATTCCTGAAATCCCTTTTGGAAAACAGTAAAATACAGACCAAAGAAAAGGAAAACCACTAAAAACAAGGGAAGTCCTTTCCTCCTCCCCCACTTCCCACCCTACACATAATAAAATAAATGAATGAAGAAAGCAAAAGTGCTGACAAGATGAAAGACTACTGAGGAGCTGAAGAGGTGTAGGCTAATAAAATTGACTGGCTACCTGGTGATGACCTTTTCTTGGTCTATAGCAACTCACGAATCAAAGAAAAAATGAAAAAGGGCCCTTAGTCCTTTATGACTCTCTTGTGTGGTGATGGTGGTAGCATGGTAGTAAATGGGAGAGTACTAAGAAGTTCACATTTTTAAGACTTCAATTTGACTATTAATACTCTAAAAGTTGAGATCCTTGTCCAATTACCAAAAAGGGGATATATTACTAGAGGAGCAGAATCATATTGTTCTTGGCATTCTTTTAAAACCAGAAGAAAGAAAGAAGTATCAACTAAATGGAAGAATAGTATCCAGGTATATATAAGACAAATGCAAAAACATCTATATTAAAATATGTTATAATATGAATCAATATAACTGCAAGATACCACCTTCACAAGACTACAGTGGCAAAACAAAATTTTTATGATAAAATCCAATATTGGTGAGCTTATCTATTAGTGTAAACATTTTGGAGATCAATCTGTCAATTTACAATGAATTAAACTACTGAGCTTATCTTTTGACTTTGCGATTAGATTGGTAGGAAATTATCCTAAAATTCACAAAAAGGTAAAAGTAAGATTGTAGCTGCTTTATTTGCATAACAAAAAAACTTTTAAAAAAAACCTCTAAAGATCATAAAAAAGGGGAAAAGACACACATATACAAAAATATTTATAGCAACTCTTTTTATAGTGAAGAATTGGATATGCCTATCAGTTGGAGAACAGCCGAACAAATTATGGGATATGAATGTGATGGAGTACTATTGTTCCATAAGAAATCATGGAAAGGGGTGGCTAGGTGGCATAATGGATAAAGCACCAGCCTTGGAGTCAGGAGTACCTGGGTTCAAATCTGGTCTCAGACACTTAATAATTACCTAGCTGTGTCACCTTGGGCAAGCCACTTAACCCCATTTGCCTTGCAAAAACCTAAAAAAAAAATCATGGAAAGATGGATATAAGAAAAGCCTGGCAAGGCTTGCATGAACTGATGCTGAGTGAAGTGAGCAGAACTAGGAGAACATTATACACATAAACAGTAACATTGTACAATGATCAACTATGATGGACTAAACTTCTTTGAGCAATACAGTGATCAAAGACAATTCTAAAAGACTTGTGTTGGAAAAATATCACATCCAGAGAAAAAAATTATGTTTTTTGAATGTAGACCAAAGCATACACTTTTCACTTTTTAAAACTTGTTTCATGTTCCCCCCCCCTTAGTTCTGATTCTTCTTTCACAGCATGATTAGTATATTAAACATGACTGTATATGTGAAACCTAAATCAGATTCCTCACTATTCTGGGGAGCGGGGAAAGGAAGGGAAGTAGGTAGAAAAATGTGGAATTCAAAAGCTTACAAAAAGATGAATGTTGAAAACTATCTTTGCATGTAATTGAAAAAATAACATTCAAACAAAAGGATTTAAAAAATCTCTGAATAAGTTATGTTAGAATATTATAGTACTATAATTATATTAAGAATACTGGGGGAAAAAGAATACTGAGAAATATGGAAATTCAGAGTGATACAAAGCAAGATCATCAGCTTTATAAGGGTATACACATTGACTACATTGGGAGGCAACTATTCCAAGAAGTAACCAAAAAGCTCTTTCTGAAATAGAACATTGGTGTGGCAACTAACTGTATGACCCTGGGCAAATAATTTAATCTCTGCCTGCCTCAGTTTCCTCAGCTATAAAATGGATATAATTGGAATTATATCCTAGAGGCCCAACAACCTTCAAAGATCCTATCTCTCAAATGGTTCTTGCCACTGGTTTGATTTCATCAAGGGATAGTGGGAAGTTCTGGCTGTCACTGGAAGGAGAATGTTGTTGGGCCTTTCCAACTCTCCCCAGAGGTGCTTCTGAAAAAATACCTCCTCTTTTGTATTTGAGGATATCATTTAGATTGCCTGGCATGACATCTTTTACCAGCAACACAGGCATTTCAATTTACATCATTAAAATTTTCTCATTGGCAGCTCTTCACACCAATGAAATCATAGGTTCAGATAAAAGAAAATCATTACAAGCATTAATTGAGCAGCTGTGCTATAAAAAAGTGAGTTAATTGGATAATGTCCCTGCTATCTAAGGTTTATCAGACCAGCAATAATGGTATGCATATTGATATTCCAGACATCCATTAAGAAAATATCTAAATTAAATCAGGTAACCATTTCTATAACTTAGAAGCAGAAAGGTAAGGCCACACACAGAGGAACACACAGAGAGATTAAAGACCCAGAAAAAAATAGACTCAAGAATAAGGGTACAGGTTCTTCCACAACATGATTATAAACACTAATTCCAGTCATCAACATAGCTAGCATTTATATAGCATTTTAAGATTATCAAAGTATTTTATAAACATTATATCATTATATGTTAAATACTCTTATTTAACAACTCTGGAAAATAGGTGTTATATCCATTTTATAGCTGAGGAAACTGAGGCAGGGAGAGATTTAATTATTTGCCCAGGGTCACACAGTTAGTAAGTGTCTGAGGATAGATTTTAAACTCAAGTCTTCCTAGTCCAATGCTCTATCCCCTGAGCCACCTAACTCCCTCACAGTATTAAATTTTGGTTGATAGTTATAATTTGGCCATGTGATATACAAAGAACATAGAGTAGAAAGAGTACTGGAGTTGGAGTCATGATCATATCTGAGTTTGAATTCTACCTCTGGTTACCCATGTGACCATGGACAAGTCACTTAATCTCTCTGGACTTTAAGTAAAATAAGAATAATGAATGGTCATTGTGAAAATCAAATGAAATAACTTATGTAAAGTAGTTTGTTAACCTTAAAGCACTTTTTTTCATTTTAAAAAATAATTTTATTTTTTTCAATAAACAAAAATCTATTTTATCTCCCATTAACTCCTTCTCCCATTAAAAAAATTCTTATATATGGATAGTCAAGTATCATAAATTCCTACATTGGTCCTGTCCAAAAAAATGCATTTTTAATGCTGGTATCCTGTACAACCCCTCTCTCTTAGGAGGTGGGTAGCATGCTTCATTATCGGTGCTGAGCATGTATTATTTATCATTAATACCAAATCCACCACTAACTTAGGTATCACTTCATCTTTCCATTTCAGAAGACCTGTTAACATGAAGGAATTGACTCAAATGACCTCAACTGATCTTTTAGATATTTTTTAGTTCTGAGATTCAATGATATGGATATTGCTACATTTCTGGTCTTGCTTGACCAGTCTTTGGTTTGGGGCTTTTTACCCTAAGTTTCAAATCATAGGGTTAAGCATAGCTTTTTGAAATTATTAATTCTCTGTTTTTCCACTGAAAATACTGTTTACTAATTAAAAGCATGGCCAGGGAGCTGTTATAGATAGAATTAGTAAAGTAAAGGTAGTTTTAGTAGGAAGTATCTCTTGGTTCCATCCAGAAAGATTTATTTATGATAACAATTCATCAAATGATGGATGGTGAGATATTTCAGATGCTCCTTTTAAGGATGATGCTGTACTACTTGCATCAGAATACCTCATGCACAACCTTCTACAAGACATCTGTAATCCCTCTAAGGAGTTTATCCTCTCTATCTACACAGGAAAGACCAAGTGGATGAAGAATATTTATTTCCCAGATTTCAGAATGCATTTCAGGAAATTGCAAAGCTCCCCATGAAAGCTATAGTTTGTCTTTTTCATTCATGCTCCAATATGGAAATAAAAGATGGAAAGCCATCATCTCTGAAAAACTAAAGATGAGAATCACACAGAAGTCAATGAAATAAATCACAGCGATATAATCAATAAGTAACTCAAAAGAAGATCATGAATAAAGCATATTATTAAACAATAATATTACAGGAAAAGAGCACCTTCTGTTCAGGTGGTAAGAGACAAGTATGACAGGTAGACAACCAGCTCTCCTGGCTTTCTCTAGATGTTGGGAGAAAGTGATCCCTTAGGGTGAACTTTCTGACAAACATGAACAAGAGTCTTTTAGGATGGACACACATAGATGGGATGCATACTGCTTCACTGGAAGTAACTCCTAAATAAATGAACTCATGAGAGTCCATTTGAGCATTTGAGAGTCAATGAACTTGATTATTTCATCATGATAAAGAGTAATATTAAGATTTCTAGTTTACTGTGGTATGTCATTCTATATCTGGATAAAAATTCCAAGAAGTTTAAAAGGCTAATCAATAGTAATGTAATAGGGTAATCCTATTGGAGGATGTGCTTTGGCATTCTGAAGAATGAAACACGAGTTCTGGCTATTTCCTTAAGGACATAAATAGCCAGAGATCCCTGGTCAGTCCAGCCAGGTGCTTCTCTCCTCTAGCCTCATACTCAGAGATAGAAATTGTCTCAAAGAAGAATGGCCACTGAACCTGGAAGGGTTTGGGAGGGCCCTTGACATAAACTATACCTAAGATATGTTTAAGAGATTGTCCTCAGAGGTCTACTCTGGGATAGAAGCCAGAGAAGATGAGGAAAAATCTTTTTTTTTTAATTTTTATTTATTTAAGACAATGTGACTTGCCCAAGGTCACCCAGCCAGACAATTATTCAGTGTCTGAGATTGAATTTGAACTCAGGTCCGCCTAACTCCAGGGCCAGTACTCTATCCACTTTACCACCTAGCTGACCAAAGAGGAGGAAAAATCTGACCTCTCTCTTTAGAGGTCAGGCTTCACCAGAACTGAACCAGGTCTATGTAATCCCAGGGCTGGGGCTCCTTAGTGGAAGAAGACACTGGTCTCACATGCTAATAGGCCATTACATCAGATTTTTGAACACTATTCCCAATTAGATCTAGATACAGTGAAAAGGCCTTGGAGTCAGACATAGGACTAAATCATAGTTCTGTTACTTTCTATCCATGTGCCCTTGGAAAAATCACTTCACCTTTTTGGGCTTCAGTTTCTTCACCTAAAAAAAAAAGTTTAGACTAAATGACTTCTAAGTCTCTCCAAATTCCTTTTCAAGATTGAAGGATGAACGACAAACCTATGATTCTATCATAATAAGCTCTTTGAGGCCGAGTCATTTTATTTATAATTCAAAAAAAAATTTTTTTAATGTTTTTACAAGGCAAATGTGGTTAAGTGGCTTGCCCAAGGCCACACAGCTAGGTAATTAGTAAGTTTCTGAGACCGGATTTGAACCCAGGTACTCCTGACTCCAAGGCCGGTGCTTTATCCACTACACCACCTAGCAGCCCCTAATTCAACCATTTAACAAATAATTATTGAGTGTTTATTATTTACAAACTACCAGGAATCTAAAACTAAAACAATTCTGTCTTCAAGGACTTTCCATTCTACCAGATAGATACTTCTCTATCTCCCAAAACAAACCTTTCACAACTATTATTAAATTTCAATGAACTGATGGATTGATTAACATGATTCTCAAGTCACAAACTAAAAACATTATTTCAGAGGATCTAATTTTCCTATGGAAAACTTAGGTGAGAGGTCACACCACATAGATTTCCACTCACTAGAATTCAAAAGACTACTTCTTGTAACACATTTTAGAATTTAAACAAAGATGGAAAAATGTCAAAGAAGCAAATCTCAGTTTTATTTACTTCATTTTGAGAGTTTGAACAATTTGGCCCACTATAGCTCTCATTGTTTTTTGGATAAAGCATTTTGAATGGATGCCCAGAAGGTCGATCCTTTGGGGCTAACTGCTCTTTCAGGATGAGAAATTATGTTGTTACCTGTCCAATAATAATAGAACTTTAATTGTATCCTCAAATTCAGTAAAATATATGCTAAAGAAATTATCTGATATGAAGGAAGAGAACATTTATGTTTGACAAAATCATAATGTTTGTGGAACAGTCATTCAGGGAATATACTATGGATCATGATGGAATACTATGGAATATTAATGTCTATCACTGTGCTATTAAGGGCATATGATGTAACATATTTAGCAGATGTTAGATTGTGAAAATTTTTAATCATTTTTACAGTACCTCTACAAAGGAAATAAAAAATAGGCAGAAATTTTAGCAACATAATTGCGTAGGTTACTATTTATGAATAGTACTAATTATATTATTAGAACAAATAGTATACATAGTATTTATGAAGAATAAATGTCCATAGCCTTTAGTATGTATTTTTATATGCAATACACAACACTAGGCTCTGGAGTTAATGAAAAACAGTGCTTACCCTCAAGAAGTTCACATTCTATTGAATGGGGAATATAATATTTAATCAAGAATAAAAACTTTGAGGGATGGCTAGGTGCACAGTGGATAGAGCAACAGCCCTGGAGTCAGGAGTACCTGAGTTCAAATCTGACCTCAGACACTTAATAATTACCTAGGTGTGTGGCCTTGGGCAAGCCACTTAACCCCGTTTGCCTTGTAAAATAAAAAAAAAAACTAAAAAAAAGAATAAAACTTTGGTGGCACAGTAGATAAGAGTACTGGCCCTGGAGTCAGGAGGACCTGAGTTCAAATCTGACATTCAACATTTAATAATTACCTAGCCATGTGACTTTGGGCAAGTTGCTTTAACCTTATTACTTTGCAAAAACAAACAAACAAAAAAGAATAAATACTTTTTTAACTTTATTTTTTATTGTTTTTTGAATTTTACAATTTCCCCAATCTCATTTTCCTCCCCCTACCCCCCACAGAAGGCAATCTGTAAGTCTTTACATCATTTCCATGCTATACATTGATCAAAATTGAATGTGTTGAGAGAGGTCATATCCTTAAAAAAATATAAGAGATAGCAAAATTATATAATAAGTTAACTTTTTTAAAAAATTAAAGGTAATAGTCCTTGGTCTTTATTTAAACTCCACAATTCTTTCTTTGGATACAGATGGTATTCTCCAACACAGATACCTTAAAATTGTGCCTGATTGTTGTACTGATGAAATGAGCAAGTCCATTAAGATCGACCATCACCTCCATGTTGCTGTTAGGGTATACAGTGTTCTTCTGGTTCTGCTTATCTCTCTCAGTATCACTTCATGCAAATCCTTTCAGGCTTCCCTGAATTCCCATCCCTCCTGGTTTCTAATAGAACAATAGTGTTCCATAACATACATATACCACAATTTGTTCAGCCATTCCCCAATTAATGGAATTCACTCAATTTCCAATTCTTTGCTACCACAAACAGGGCTGCTATGAATATTTTTGTACAATTGATGTTTTTACCCTTTTCATGATCTCTTCAGGGTATAAACCCAGTAGTGGTATTGCTGGATCAAAGGCTATGCACATTTTATTGCCATTTGGGCATAATTCCAAATTTCTCTACAGAAAGGTTGGATGAGTTCACAGCTCCACCAACAATGTATTAGTGCCCCAGATTTCCTACAACCCTTCCAACATTGATCATTGTCCTTTCTGGTCATATTGGCCAGTCTGAGAGGTGTGAGGTGGTACCTCAGAGATGCTTTAATTTGCATTTCTCTAATCAGTAATGATTTAGAAGTATTTTTCATATGACTATGGATTGCTATGATTTCCTCATCGGTAAATTACCCCTGCATATCCTTTGACTATTTGTCAATTGGAGAATGACTTGTTTTTTTGTAAACTTGACTCAGTTATCTATATGTTTTAGAAATGAGTCCTTTGTCAGAAATACTAGTTGTAAAAATTGTTTCCCAATTTACTACATTTCTTTTGATCTTGGTTACAGTGGTTTTGTTTGTGCAAAACCTTTTAAATTTAAGGTAATCAAAATTATCTAGTTTGGTTTTTAATGATGTTCTCCATCTCTTCTTTGGTCATAAATGGCTTCCCTTGCCAAAGATCTGACAGGTAAACTATTCCCTAATCTCCTAGTTTACTTACAATATAGTCCTTTATGTCTAAATCCTGTACCCATTTTGATCTTATCTTGGTATAGGGTGTAAGATATTGGTCTAATCCAAGTAAGAATAAATACTTTTAATGGGAAAGAGCACAAATGAGGTTTGCCATGGGAAGTAGCACTTGTGTTTCAAAATCTATAAAATGAGGTGCTGGACAATGACCTCCAAGTTTGCTTCCAGTTCTACACCTATGCTCCTAAAGGCCAGAGTTAAGTCTTCATACTGAGACAAAGGCTTTTTTGGGGGAGCAATAAGTATGTACAGCGTGTCCCCAAAGCCTTAAGTTAGTACAGTTTTAGATCACTCTGTCTATTGGTATAATATTTTGGACAGAGTTTCTTAGAGTTTTGTATTGTATGAGTTCCCACAGTTGCTGTTACTATGATTTCAACAGTGGTTTTTTAGTTATACTGTACTTATATTAAAGACCTTCTGGTCAGCTCCCTGATCCCAAGACCTTTCAATACTTCAACCTGCATTCACCTCTATTATTGGAAAGGAAAAAAAAAACTTATAACTTATATCACATTTCAACAATTCATATTAAAAAACCCTCATGTTGAATACAGATAATTTAATAATCTTATTATCATGAACAAATTAACAAAGTTAAAGTCAGTGATAGTTATAACTTTAAGAGTATTGCTTTTTCTGTGGGGAAAAAATATACAAGAAAGCTGAGTATAAACTGCTTGGTTTCCATTGCTATTTTTATCAATGATTGGTTATTCATGTTTACTAGTGAAAATGAATGCAGGTATTCATTTATTCATTCATTCATTCATTCAAAGAGAATCTACATAGTACCTTTCTTAATATGTAACAGTTTGCTAAATGTTAGGATGTAGAGAAGGAGGAATACAAAAGAAACTTAAGATATGTACTTGTCTTCCAAGAATTTCCACTACGGTGGCACAAACCAAAAAGATCCACATGAAATTCTTAAGAAAAATGATGTAAGGCAGTATATGATTAAGTACCACAATGAATGACATGGACATCAGTGTTCTAAGAGCTCATTGAAAAGAAAGAAAAATGCCAGCTAGAACAATAAGGGAAGGGCTCTTGGAAGGGACAACATTTGACCCAAATCATGAAGGATGGTCAAAGGAATGATGATGGATGAGAACTAGGAAAGACATTCCAGAGGTGTGAAATAAATATTTGCAAATATGGAGAGAATGGAATAAATATTTCTAGGGGAAGACGAGTACAAGTTACCTTGGTTGCAATAGACTTAATTCAGATCATGGTGGGGAAATAAAATTAGAAAAGTAGCAGGCAGCCAGATTTTTGAGCTCATAGATTCTAGGTTAATAATTAGTTATTAATGCTATTATAATATTCTTACAGTGTATTAATATATTATAATAGCACTTCAGAATTTTCAAAGCACTTTACAAATATTTTCTCATCTACCCCTACAACCACCCTAAGAAATAGGTGCTACAATTATTCTCATTTAATAGACAAAGAAACTGAGGGAGAAAAAGCTTAAGTGGCTTGCCTAGGGACATATAACTAGTATCTGAGATTTGATTTGAACTCAGGTCTTCCTAGTTCCAGTTCCAGCAGTTTATCCACTGTATTACCCTATCTGCCTCTAAAGCTAATACTCATAATTTTCATTCATGTAGCTCTTTAAGATTTACAGAACACTTTCCTTACTATAGCTCTAGAGGAGTTAATGTATTATCACTCCCACTTCATGGATAAGGACATCAAGGATCAGTGACTTGCCTTTTGTTCATATAGTTCGTTAGGTGTCAGAATTACAGTGAATAGATTGAATCTTACTATAAATGTGGGTGACTGTTGCAGTTTTTTCAGTGACATATAGTAAAGGTGTTTTTTAGAAAGACTAAATTGTTAATCTACTTTATTATCTCATCAGGGAATAGAGGTAACCCTGGATTCTTTTAGTGGGATGGGGCTAGAAACAAAAAAAAACAAAAAACAAAAACAAAAACAAACTGATTATATGTTATTGAATAGCCCAGGCTAGAGCTGCTTAGAACCTCAATTAGGTAAGTGGCTTTGTGAATGGAGAGAATGGGATAGATATGATTCCATGGATCTAGCATATTTTTTTTTGGCAAGGCAATCAGGGTTGTTACACAACTAGTTAAGTATCAAGTGTCTGAGCTTGGATTTGAACTCAGGTCCTTCCAACTTCAGGGTTAGTGCTCTATCCACTGTATCACTTAGCTGCCCTTGAACTCAGGTCCTCCTGACTCCAGGGATTTTTTTGGGGGGGGTAATACAGCCAGGATTCACCTTCTCTTGGCTCAGTGTAAAGGTCAGATGCATGAAATTGGGGAAGTTTGGAAATGCTTTAAATTTAGTGGGGTATAGGAAGAGGAATGAGGTAGAGACCAGAGTTAGGGGACTGACCATTCTTCCTGTTGGCCCTTGTGCTGGGGACACTAAGCAGAGCTGGAATGAAGAACATAGTAGCCCCACAGCAGCTTTTTGTAGGCATCCAAGATGTAGTTGCCCATGCACTGGACAGTCTGGTAAAGATTTGGGGAGAAGGGGTTGATGGAGGGAAGATTATGAAAAGTGTAAGATTTGTTAACTCACTGGGTATGGAAATAGAGAAGAATGGAGGTGGTTGACTGGCAGGACTGGTGTCCTCAACAGAAATAAGGAACTTTGGGAAAGAGGAATTTAAGAGGGTAGAAAATGAATTCTGTCTTGGTAGCTTTTGAGATGTCTATGGGGCAAAAAGATGGAGATTCCAATTATCAATTGGAGATGTGACCCAGAGCTCAATGAGGGCTAGATATATATGGATTTTTGGAAGTCAGTTGCATAAACCAGTGAGAGGTAGAAAAATATGTGTTTAGTGAGCATGAACATAGAGTTAATTTCTTAGGATTCTATTTTCCATAATACTTCAGGTTATTCATTACCTGGATGACATAGTCCAGAAGGTCATAATTCTCTATTTCTCTAAAGATCAGTAAAATGAGCACTTCTATTGTAAGGAAATATTCTTATTGGTACCAATTTTTTTAAGTGGAATCTCAAGAGATAAGGAGGTCTAAGGGAGGAGATACAGCCATTAATTATATCCTTGAACTCAGGAATCCTGGCAGGATCCTGCTATCCTTAGAGGTGAAATGAAAATCTACCCCAAGGGATTCCTTCAAATCTCTATGATCCAGATGGCAATGAACTCTCAGATTTCATCCTTAATTCTGAAGTGACTGGGTCCCTTTTCTCCTCCGACAGGGGAATTAGTGAGGATTAGATTATAATTCTCCCAGAGTCTGTGAGAGATTGAATCCATTTGTGTATAAAGGGCAGAGAATAACTCTACTCCCTAATATCCTCCCCTGTTATCATAGTTATTTTGCTGGTAGATAAGCATCTCTTACACAATTTGGAAATTGGGTAGTAGTAGATGGAGGCTGAATTTGAATAACTGATTGCCCATAGCAACCACAGGTATCCTGGGAAAAGTAGCAAAGGCTATGGTTAGCATTCTCAGAGCCTTGTATTACATAGAAATCCAGACAGGTTTTGACATCAGCTGCAAAGTCACATGGATCAATAATTCAAAAGAATTGTGGCTTTTTACCTTCAGGGCTGAGATTAAAACTCAGAAAATAGTGTAAAACAAAAGGGAAAGGGACAATGATATAATCTTTTTCATCCTGAAATTAGGCTTTAGGATTTATTATAAATAGAAGTTATAGAAAAGGTTTTTTAATCAGGCATGGGTTTTACTTAGGAGGCTTCTGTGGTTAATTCCTGCTCTGAAATTCTATAATTCTCTGACCCCTAGAAGCTGAAATTGTTCTGTTCTCTGGCAAGGTCCTATTATGACTCAGATGTTCTAGGAGTCAACTTCCCCAATAGAGTGGCGCATCTGCTCTTGGGTGGGGCTAAGGACTGGGTGGGTGTTAGGTCATTAAGCTCAGCTTTAAGGTGGGGTAGCCCCTTTCTCTGTAGTTGAAGGGCAAAAAATTAGATAATTCGACTTGTTTTAGGCTAGACTACCAGCTGGGGGGAAGTGGATTTATGGCCATCTCATCAATCAGTTCTCTTTTGTGAATGAATCCATCCACAAATATTTATTAAAGTATTAAGAGTTTTCACAGTGTCAAATCCTGTTTGAAGCTCTGGAGATGCAAAGAAGACTAAAAGCAATCTTTTTACTCAAGGAAAGTTCTATTAGGGAAGATACACTAACATTTATCTCCCTCATATTACTATCTGAAATTCTACCAATTATGAATCATTGAATTGGAGTACCGACCTGAGTTCAAATTCATCCTCAGACACTTAATAACTTCCTAACTGTGTGACCTTGAGCAAATCACTTAACCCCTTTGCTTTGCAAAAAACAAAAAACAACAAAAGAGAGTCATTGGAGTTAAAAAACAAATACCACTGAGAGAATTAAAGGGAAGCAGAGGAAAATAATAGTGACATTGTAGTCCATTCAGTTTTGTTTCTCCTAATTGAGGGAGAAAGATGGTGACCACCTGAGTTCAAATTTGACTTCTTGCACTAGTTGTGTGACCTGCCCTGGGCAAGGCACTTAACCTCTGTCAGACTCAGTTTTGACATCTGTTAAGTGGAGGTAATAATAGTACCTATCTCCCAGAGCTACAATGAGGATGAAATGAGATAATAATTATAAAGACAGTGCCCAACACAAAGTAAGCACTTCATAAATAGTAGATATTTTACAATTCTTATACTAATACCCAGGCAGAGAGATGATGTGGTACTTTGGTTAGAGAACTAGTCTCACAGTCAGAAAGACCTGACTTCAAGTCTAACCTCTGACAAATCCTGGCTATATGTAAGTCATTAACCCCCTTAGTGCCTGTAGATTATTCTCTCAGAATATAAATTGCAGAGTAGGTATTGATCTGAATTGGAAGAGGAGGTCAGTCCCTTCACTGAGGTTTCCTACACCAATGAATCTGCAACAAGCAAAGAGACTGACCAACTAGTGAAAATCAGTTGCATTGAGAAAATGAGCATTTTGATTTCGAGAAGTACAGGTAGAGAGAAATCTAATTTTAGATCATGTAACTCATTGGGGTGGGATGGGGAGTGGGGTTGGACAGACACACATCTTGTGTTGAACATGGCCATACCCGTGTGTAGCTAGCTTAGAAGATGACCACAGAAGGGCAGGGTGTGGTGAGAACAAGCATGAGATGAAGAGAACAGGAAGGAGGGAGATTTGCTTTGAGAACAGAGTGAAAAGCATCAGAATGAAGGAAAGAAGCAGTGGTTTGGAAGGAAAGGTGCCAGAGATACATGATAGGAACATAAGGACAGTGGGATCCAGAACCAAGTGTTCCTGTGTTATCACCAAAAATGTTAGCTCCCTCTTCTGCTGTTGGCAATGGTTTCAGTAGAGGGCTCCAAGAATGCTCAGAAGTTTCCTGGCGAGAGACCAGAGACCATTGGATGGGGTGGGGAGCTTGTATGAGAGGAGAAAAGTGTGGCCTAGTAAAAAGAGCAGGGGGTTTGTGATCAGGAGTCATGGGTTTGAATTGTGGTTTTGTCAAACCTTGTTCCATTTACCCCCTTGGAGATTCCCTTCCATTTATCCTTTAGAGAGGATAGTTAAGTGGTATAAGCCTAGAGTTAGAAAGACCTGATTTCGAATCTTATCTCAGATACTCACTAACTGTGTGATCCTGGACTTAGCCTCGGTTCCTCATCTGTTAAAATAAACTGGAGAAGAAGGCAGCAAACCACTCTAGGATCTTCATCAAGAAAACAGAGTTGAACATGACTTAACAACTCTCTCTATATATATGTATGTGCATATGCAGGGGTCCAAAGCCCTGAGTCTGGGGTCAGGAAGACCTGAGTTCAAATCCAGCTCTATTAAATGTATATAACCTTGAGCAAATTCCTTAACTCCTGTCTGCCTCAGTTTCCTCAGTCATAAAATGAGGAACAATGATAGCATCTATTTCATAAGGTTGCTGTGAAGATCAATGTCTGGCACAAAGTAAGAACTGCATAAGTGTTAGCTATTATTTTTATCAATAGTCACTGCATTGATTAGAGTTTTTAGTCTTTCAAAGATATTTATCTTTACAACATTGTTCTACTATGCATTGTTCTCTTGGGTCTATTCACTGCTCTGCAACAGTATATATAAGTTTCTTAAAATAATAATAGCTAATTCTGCTATTAATTAATTAATTTGAACCTCACAACAACCCTGTGAGATAGGAATTATTATTGTGATTGGCATTTTGCAGATGGGGAAATTATGGCCCAGAGGGGTTAACTGACTTGCCCAATGTTAAATAATTAGTAAGCATCTGAGGAAGGATTAAAACTCAGGTCTCCAAGATTTCCTAACTACTATACCACAATGTGTCCAGTTATCTGGAACTAGAACTAGAGAGTTGGGAGGTATACACAAAGAGGTGGTAATTTAAGCCATGAAATAGTTCCGTCCTCAATATATCTCTCGAGAATAGAACAGAAGGATCAATTAGTGATGCTAGGTTAAGAGACAGGCATAAGAAGAAGAAAGCATGTAATGGATGGCCAACAAAGTGGGAAGTGATACTCAAGAAAGCAAGATCAAGGATAGTGACTTGAGAACTGAGGGAAATTCTACTGATATAGGGTAATAGTGGTGTTTTTTTGTTTTTTTTTTTTTAGGTTTTTGCAAGGTAATGGGGTTAAGTGGCTTGCCTAAGACCACACAGCTAGGTAATCATCAAGTGACTGAGGTCGAATTTGAACTCAGGTACGCCTGATTCCAGGGCACTGCACCTAGCTGCCCCAATGGTGATTTTCTAAAGTGTAGTTTCAGTGGCTAGTTGGGGATGAAACCCAAATCTCAGCAGATCAATAATTAGAAATGATGCTAAGAAAATGGAAGATCAGAGCACTCACTTAAGAAATCTGACAGTGAAAGGAAGGCGTCTGGGAAGGATGAGTACAATGACTAGCCTTGCTCTTTGCCTCTATCATCCCACAGCTGGGTCTCCTTAACCTCCCTCCAGATTTTGAAAACAATCCTTAAGTACAGGAAATAGAAGAACAGACTAAACTGTAACTAAACTGTAACTATAACTTAGCTGGCTCAACATTTAATTAGCCTTGCTATTTTAGAGCTAATCTATTCCCATATTCAATTCTTTTATTAAAATAAATTTTTATTGATATCCTTTGTTTTAATATTAGCAAGATTTCTCCAACATAGTTCCCCTTTAAGAACTGTTTATATAATAATGTTTTTAAAAGATAGATGAAGAGAGAAAAATTAATAAAATCAATGAATACACTGAAAAAATCTGAAAAATAGGAGCAGTATTCAATATCTATATAACACTTCTTCAAAGGAGGAGGTGGAGTGAGGGTTATCATCTCATATATCTTCTTTGGAGCTATGCTTGTTTTTGCTAAATGGAGTTTGGTTGGTTTATGGTGTTTGTTCTTTCTATTTACATTGTTTTAGTCTTTGTTTATATTTTTTCTTGGCTCTGTTTACTTCACTCTTAATGTTCTTTCCCTAATTCTAATAATTTTCCTATGATCAAATCCCTTTCTCACTACCTCTTTCAATTTTCCAAGGTTTATATTTTGTTTTCCCTATGTTTGGTTTCTTGCTGGGTACCCAAATTGCTGCAGGCCTATAGCTGTGCAGACCGTTCTGTTCTTAATCATTTGTCCATCAGGATTATATATTACTAGACTTCCCAGTTTTGAGAATGCTTCATGCCTTTCCAAGATAATCTATCCATCCATCTTTTGTACTTTGCAAGACCCCTGAGATCCTGGGTGGCCTGCCTGTCTAGACTTCCTGATGTTGAAAGCAGTTGCAAATGAATGTGTCATTCTAGTGGGTCTGTCCAGTCACTTGATATCAAATATCCCTATTCTGGTATATTCTATCAATAAAACAATCCTGGTTCTGACAAAGAATAGTATTAATAGCATGCTCACTAAAAAGCTACTAAAAATCATAATAGATCATAATAAATGTCCCTGAATCTTAATTTTTAAACCCTGGTAAGTAGATTTTCTTTATTTGAAAGAAACTAAGGATCTATCCCCCCCCCCCCGTAGGATTTTTTAAAGTTAGATTCATTTACTACAATAAAATAACTAAAGGAATCGGGTTTCAATACAAAAACAAAATAAAACAAAACAAAAACTTGCTATGTTTGTATAACTCATTATGGTCCAGAGAATAGTACAATGATTTTGAAATTAGAGGAGCTGAGTTTGAATATCTAAAATCAAATCCAGCCTCAGATATTAAGACACATAACTTCTACATCCGTTTCCTCATCTATAAGATGAGTATAATACCAGCTACCTCCTAGGGTGTTTGTGAGGATAAAATAAGAGTGTTTGTAAACCACTTTTCAAAATTTAAAGCTTTATACAAACCCTGTTATTGTTTATCATCTTAGCTTTGCCATTTACTGTCTGATTGACGTTTAGCTAAATTATTTCTTTCTTTGGCTCCCAGTTTTCTCATGTGTAAAATGAGAGGTTTTTAACTGATGACCTCTAAAGTCCCTTCCATCTCTTGATCCCAGTATCCTTTTTCTCCCAAGCAGCAGTATCATTTTCAGTGCTCATCAAATCTTATGGTGTTCATCATTGTATCTAGTAGCTCCTACCATCATGAGCTGGTAAATCTAATGTTGCCCCTTAGGGATAAAACAACTCAAACCCTATCAAAAGAAATCTGCCAAGTAAATTCATTAAATCTTTCTAAGGCTGTGCAAAATGACAAGACATAATCAATAAACATTTATTATGTGGCTGCTATATGTCAGACTCTAGGAATCTTAAAAAAGGCACAAGATAACCCCTATCATCAAGGAATTTATAATCTCATGAGGGAGACAACTTGTAAAGAAATATATACAGAACAAGCTATAATCAAGATAAATAAGAAATCATGAGGGAAGGCACTGAAATGAAGGTTTGAGGAAAGCTTCCTTTAGATAAAAGGTGGGATTTTAGCTGTGATTTAAAGAAAACCATAGAATCCAGTAATAATCATTGACATTAAACTCCTGACAGTTAGAATAGTGTCTCTGTTGTTCCAAAATAACTGAAGAAGGTTTTTTAAAAGGTGTCTTTGACACCTCTTAATTTCAAAGGCAAAATTGAGTGATTTTCCTTTCTTTCAAGGTGGGGGATGGATGTCTTTTACCTAAATTTTGTTTTTCTTTCTTAGTCCCACTAAATAAAATTAATCCACTTAATCTCTTTGTCTATTAACAAGGGCAAAAATGAACCTAATTTGAAGACTGCATTATAGTTTAAACAACATGGAAATATTTAGACTCATCAAATATATTTGTGAAAAAAATTCATATGGAATTTTTAAAGGCATCATTTAAAATTAAGATGATCAGGGGGCAGCTAGGTGGCCCAGTGGATAGAGCAATGGCCCTGGAGTCAGGAAGACCTGAGTTCAAATATGACCTCAGATACTTAATAATTACTCAGCTGTGTGACCTTGGGCAAGTCACTTAACCCCACTGCCTTGCAAAAAAACTAAAAAAATTAAGATGATCATTTAAAACATTTTCTTTTTTTTTTGCAAGGCAATGGGGTTAAGTGACTTGCCCAAGGTCACACAGCTAGGTAATTATTAAATGTCTGAGGCCAGATTTGAACTCAGGTACTCCTGATTCCAGGGCCAGTACTCTATCCACTGTACCACCCAACCACCCTAAAACATTTTCTTATCTGACTTTGTTCATTCCCTAAGATGCAGGGAGTTTTGGCATAGACATTTCAAACCTCTTGTGCACTGAAATAAATAATGTTCTTGGTTGGAGGTCATACTATCTCTAGAACCTAGATCAAACCATTTGTCCTCTCTAGGTCTCATCTTTAAATGAGAGCATTGAACCAGTTGATCTCTGCAGTCCCTTCTAGGTTAATTTCTTATTGTCCTTTGACTCAAAGAATGTTTAGTCTCATGTCTAAGTTCCACTCAACATGAGTGGTTAAAATAGAATTCACATGAATTTGATTATTTTTTGGAAGTCAAGGAAACCTCATTTGTTTGAACCTTCATCCTAACTTAAATAATTTCTAAACTCATATAAACTTTGTACCAGATTAGCAGAGCAGGAAAGGAACGTGCATTTTAAAAGTTAAGCATTTAATCAGGGCTAAAACAATTAGTGAAGGAATCAGGAAAATAATATACACATTCAAATTCTGAGGATTAAGTTTTTATTTTCAAGTCAATAATGTAGACAACAACCTAATCTGAGACTCACACTCTTCTGTGGTGGTAAACTTGGCAAATACCTCGTTTTGTGCTCAGATGAGGAAGAAGAGGCATGTATAGTAAGTATTTGAATCTCTGCTCTCTCTCTCTCTCTCTCTCTCTCTCTCTCTCTCTCTCTCTCTCTCTCTCTCTCTCCCCTCTCTCTCTCTCTCCCTCTCTTTCTGTCTCTGTCTGTCTCTCCCTCTTCCATTTCTTTCCTTCTCTCTACTTCTCTGTCTCTCTGTTAACTTAATTTTAGCAGTGATCTCTATTTCTATACCAGATTCTACCATGATTTCTTCCCCCACAACATTCCTTTTCTTCTTCTCTTCTTAGATATTTCTGTTACCTCCATGGGCCAATCACTTTTTTAATTACAAGCAAATAGAATGATAGATATATGAGTCTTTTCTTTCATGTTTCCCTATTACAGTTCCATGTACACTCAATGCAGCCTCGGAGCCTGAGATGCAATAAAGTAAGGATCAATGCTGTTTGTGCTATTTTGTCTAACAATTAACACCAAGAAAACACAGGTCCTCCACCAGCCAGCACCATACCCCAGTGTTTGGCAGGCTCCAAAGGAAAGTATGGGAGAGAAGAGGTATTAGACTGACTACCAAACTGAAGGTCTACAGAACCTTCTACAGTTGTGCTGACCTCATTGCTATATTCCTGTGAAACCTGGATGGTCTAACAATGCCATGCCAGGAAACTGAATCTCCTCCCTTTGAATTGTCCTAAGAAGGCTCTAAAGATTGTCTGGCAAGATAAGGCACTGGACACTGAGGACCTGAACTGTCAAGTATTCAGATGTTACTGCAGAGAGCTCAACTCTTATGGGCAGGCCACATTGTTTGAATTCCAATGGCACATTGGCCTAAAAGACTTTGATGGAGAACTCATATAAGGCAAGCACCAGCTTGGAGGTCCGAAGAAGCAACACAAGAATGCTCTCAAAGTCTCTCTGAAGAACTCTGGAACTGATTGTGAGACATCGTTGACATGGGCACTGTCCAGCATGATATGCCCACATCAAAGAAAGTACTGTGCTCTATTAGCAAGGCAGAATTACAATAGCTCAAAAGAAGTGAGAGAGGAAACGGATTTGGAGACATCTCCAAACCAAATGTTCCTATGTACCTGCCCTGTGGAAGAGCCTTCTGATTTCATATTGGTCTGATCAGTCACAGTTGGATACACTGTGCCTTGACCCCAACATAGTGGTCATTTTGATCTTCTTGGAGAACAAAGAGCAACAACCATCATGGCTTCATTTTGCTTTAGTGAATATCTGGGCCAATTCCTAGCTCTACCAATGGTATATTAATTTACTTCTCCTACCACATCTTGCTCCAATTGTTATTTTCCTTTTTAGTCATTTTTGCCGATTGATGAGCATGACATGGAATCTCGGAGTTATTTTAATTTATATTTATCTTATTATTAGTGATTTGTGATCATTTCTAACACTTTGGTCATTTTTCTCCATCCATAATTTTCAAAGGTCTCTTCTTTCCTGCTCCTAGTTCATTGTTAGTAGTAGCTGTCCTACTGAAGTATTTACTTATACTCCCTGAAGGACTCTAGCCAAACTTACCTTGGCTACAGGAGAAAGGGATTTCTTATCCAGAATTCAGACCCTGGCCCAGATAGCAGTAGCTGGAGACCCTAGTCATAGCTCTGGTCAGCATTCAGAGGACTATGGGGAAAAGGAGTCACTGCTGCTATTAATCCTATCAGATTAAGGCCCATAGCTTTTGCTGTCATTCTGAATCATAGCTACCATGCTCATCAGGCCATAGGTGGGTTACCTGGTTGAGTGATCTCTAGTAGGAAGAAAGTTCTTGAGCTAAGGTGAAGGGGTGTGGAGATCCCTACACCAGAGCATGTGGTTCAGGGATCTGACTCCTTCCCACTCCAAAACAAAGAGAAGGCAGAAGTGAGGCTGACTGTCCTCTGTGCTTTGGTCACTTAATCACAGCTTTGATATGGACTAAAGGAAGGTACCTTCAGCTGGTTTGTTTGGGTTCTAGCGAGAATTTAAAGTCAAAACAGGAAGTGATACATTATTAATGTTTCCTAGCATTGACACAATGACATTTTCACCAATGGATGGGCAAGCAGAAGTGGTTCTAGAAGAAACCACAGGAAAACCTAAGTGAAGATAGGGGAGGAGAAGAAGAAGGGGAGAGCCGGGGGGAATCCAGTACAAGGGGGTGGGGAGGAGATTTCTGGGCACCATTCCAGACTGAGAGACAGTAAGTGGTTAGAGGTTTCATTGTGGTTTATACAGCATTTTTCTGTCTTTGTCCATTTGGATGAGAGTAGGGTATTCCTAATTTTCCCCTGATTTTGAAGATAAGCAGGGGGCATTTCTCTCTCACCATCTGAGCCCCTATAAATCTTATCTCTAGATGCAAGGTGCTAATGGGTCACCCAATGTCCCAGCTTCTTGGCAACCATGGCAGTGCTGGCTCTATGCCTGGGATTGTAACCTATTGGAATACATTTTTAGAGGTCAAAGAATAGTTTTGTTTTGTCTGTTTTTTAGCAAGGTGGATATTAAATCTCCATGGCAAACTAAAACTGTAAGTCAGGCACAAGATAAGTCCCAAATAATGAAATTAAAATTTAGTAGACATTAGAATATTACCCAGTTTAAGAAACATCAAAAGAACATACAGAGAAACATATTTTCAATACAGCCATATATCCATTTGGAGCTTCCTATGCCATATGGTGGAAGATGTTGGTATAAATCCAATATCTGTCACTTTTTCCAATTTTTCAAGCAGTATTTATTGAATATGAGTTATTTTCAACTCTTGAATTTATCAAACATTATGGTATTCTATTCATTTATTGTGGATCTTGTATTCTGTTCTTTTTTGATCAGCTTTTCTGTTTTTTTACTGATATTTTTTGATGATTATGCTTTCTAGCATAATTCAAAATCTAGTATTCATTGATGTCCTTTCTTTCTACCTTTCTTTTCATTGTTTCTCTTAAGGTACTTGTCTTTTTGTTCTTCAAATTAATTTTTTGAAGCTAAATTTTCTAGTGCTATATGTCAATCCTATGGATTATGTTGACAACTCAACCATGAGCAAATAATATCTCTTAAATTATTTTGTCTTGCCATCTATAAAAAATGTTTTGTCATCATATTCATGTATCTACTCTGTTGCATATTTTAAACATTGTTATTATTTTGAATAGAATTTATTTTCCATCTTTCTCCTGGATTTGTTGGTAATATTCAGAAAGTATGATAGCTTATATAGGTTTATTTCCTATCTTGTCACTTCACTAAAGTGATTGTTTTAATTAGTTGTTATTTGAATCCATGGCATTCTCTAAATAGACTCTTATATTATTCACAAGAGTGATAATTTTAATTTATCTTTTTTCCTGGACCCATTTCCTTATTTTCTTTTGTTTTGCTTTATTGATATAGATAACATTTCTAGAACTATATCAAATAACGATTATGACAATAGATATACTTGCTTTATCTATAACCTTATAGGAAAGACTATTAGTTTGCATCATAGAAAGTACTGGTTCTTAGTGGTAGGTAGATATTATTTACCATATTTAAAGAAGGGTTCCTGTGATTTTTTTCCTTAAGTTTTTTAAATTGAATTTTTAAAAATTATTAAACTGTTTTTCCTCTTCCCAATTCTGATTCCCTATACTGGGATATAAGCATAGTAAATCAAAACGAATTTCTATATTGACTGTGTCCAAAAATGTGTATCTCACAATGCACATTAGTCTATCACCTCTATCATGAGGTGGGAAGTATTCATCATTGGTCCTCTGGTTGATCATTGCAATGATCAGAGTTCTTACGATTTTAAGAATTGCTCAATTTTTATGATATTGATGTTACAGTATAAATTGTTCAAATGAAATCTTTGAGAGATTTAAATTTACCTTATAGAACTGCTTTTTTCTGTATCTCAATGATTTTAACATTTTCTTCTCATTGTTGCCATTACCTTTAATGAATATATATTTTTTAAAAATACTGGATCTCCCTATCTCAACCAGGAAGCTGCCACTCCTGCTCTGTTAGGCCAGGGAGCTCTGATTCCAACCTAGGCTAGAGCATCACTGCCTTTGCAACCTGGTGGGCCCATATTCCTGAGGGCTCTTATTATTAAAACCCAAATTAGTGTAAGACATCTGATTATCTTAACCCACTGTAACTCAGAGCTATAGAGATTGCAAAACTCAGTCTCCCCAGTAGCACAGGTTACAAGAATGTACTACCATGCCTGGTTATCAATCATTTATATTATTTGCTCTTTGACCTATCATTTTTTAGGACTGAGTTAGTCTCCAGTTTAAGTACTTAATATTTCATAGAGTGAGTGTTTTTTTATTATCTATGATATTTAATGTAATTTCTCTAATTATCAGATGTAACCATGTCTTTTTATTGTTGTCTTGCCTGATATGATTTTCACCCTTACATTTTTTAATTTACCTGAAGTATTAATAAATTCTGCTCCAGCATTTTAACTCTGTGACTTTTTGTGACTTCAGCAAGTTTCCATCTAGTTCTATTTTGATTTTTAGTCCATTCTGATCAAATAAAATAATAATTTTAAAGTGATCAGCATAGAACCTGGTATGTTATATGTGCTATATAAATGTTAGCTAATATTATCTTCCATTTTATGGGTTAGTTTATCCCATTCATGATATGATATGATATGATATGATATGATATGATTATGATTATTAAATGTTTCATCCTTTCCATCCTTTCCATCATATCCTCATACTTTTTTTTTCTCTTTGTGTCCTGCTTCCCCACTCCCAACTTTATCAAGAAGAATATAATGAAAGAGAGGAAATGTGAACAATACAATCTCTAACTGAAGTGTTCTGCTATCACTCCATTGGCCCTTCTCCTTCTCAGACCCTATTCTTTGGGACTTACAATTTTTTCTTTTTAATTTCTCCTTTATTATTCATCCTCAGATGTTGAAGTCTGTTTTGCTTGTGAATAATATCTCCCTGACGTTTGAATGTAAAAATCATACAATTCTTGTTTTGGGCACAAGACTGCAGAATAATTTTTATTAATTGAATATTAATTATTCTAAACTAAAACATTTTATAGTTTGTCATATCTACATGTAAGCCTTGTCTTTTGCCTTTTAGGATATCATATTCTAATATTTTGCTTCTTTTATAGCAGTCATGACATATTGTGAGACGTTCACTATAGTTTCCTTGCTTTATATCTGTGCTTATATGTTTTTCTTTGACTTGGGAAACTATGGATTTTGGCTATGGAATTCCTGAGTGCTTTTTATTTGGAGTTTCTTTCAACAGTTAACTAGTGAATTTTTTTTCTTTTTCTTTTTGTGTTCTACTTCTAACTGACCCAGGCAGTTTTCTTTTATGATTTATTGAAATATGCTGGTCAGTTTTTTGGGAAAAGGGGGGGATAATTATTTTTCACAAGGTCTGTTGATTCTCCAATTATATGTCCTTGATATCTGAGTCAATTATTTTTGATAATAGATTATATTTTCCTTTCATTAAAATATTTTCCTTTATTTAATTTTAAATAATTTACTTTAATATTTCTTATCTTCTGTAGTTCTGTTCATTTCATTCTAGTTTTTAGGAAACCTGCTATTGGAGTAAGATTTAATACAGGAAACCACTATCTACAAGGCATACAAGTGCTATCCATTAGACTTCCTCTAATAACAATCTAGCAATCTGAGAAAGCCTGAAGAGATTCTGAGGTTTTCTAGAATAGTCAGGTCAGGGGACTTTTCATCAAATTGATTCTTCCAATGACTCATATATCTATTTACAAAAGATTAAATTTTGTGATTATTTTATAGTTATTATTGGTAATAGTTGTTTGTTCCTTTTATTTTTCATCTGGCAACAATAGTTTCATAGTCCTGATATTATCTTTCTGAAAGGGCTAAATATTATAATCTTTATTTCATACTCAATGAAACAACTGGCAATTGGTCAAATGTTTTACTGAGAGTCATATAGTAAGCTATAGGAAGGTTAAAAAAAATCATAGGATTATTAGAGATTATCTGGTTCAAGACTCTCATTTTAAAGATATGTCACACAGGTGACAGAGCTGGAATTCACATTTGTGCTCTCTCAATCCAGGTCCAAAGATCTAGCTTACCAAATAAGGGCATTTAGAAATCATAGGGGTTTGGAGGGGGAGAAATCATTAAGAGTAAAAGGAATTTACTGAAGAATAGGAAGTTGTTTTGTGATAATTATACTCTATCATGCCTTAAACAATATTTAAATGCTGAAATATTATCTTAAATAAACATTAAAGAAGGGGAATAATTTTGAAAAAAAGAAAAGAAAGTTCACGTTCTGAAACTGCTTTTCACGTGCTATTTTTGTTTCCTACACAATATTTTAATAATGCAGGGTATATCCTCCCATGAGATCCTCATGGCGGATATGAGATAAGGAGCAGATAGGTTAACTTATTTTGGCTTGAATGAGGAAATGTGACTTCTCCAGATGCTTCCATGTTCCAAACACACTGGCTCCAGTGGTCCAACATAAATGAGCTTCATATTAAGAAAAAGGAGGTTTTTTTGTTTTTACTTTAACAGGAGACTTTGTTTGCTTGTTTTAAGAACTAAGGTCTTTCCTCTCACCCTACTCTCCCAAATTAGTACAAGTTTGGTCACTATTAAACAGTCAGGGACATAAGTTGAATCTGATTTTTGGAGACAGAGATAATTTAGAGAGAACACATTTAGAATTAGAAGAGACTTGGAAGGCCATTATGTTCAATGCCCTCATTTACAAATAAGATTCATAGAGTTAAAAGACTTGCTAAGGGTCTCAGTTAAGTATGTGAGACAAGAATTGAACTCAGTTCTTTCTAATTCCAAACCTAGCATCTATCTATCGTATCATTTTGCTGCCATTCCAGTTATAATTTCTTATACATTATAGAACTTTAAAGCTTACAAAGTGCTTTGATATACATTATCCCCATTTGATCTTCAAAAGCAAATTCTGTAGTCAGGGGAGAGAGCTAAGGGAAAATATATTCCTACTTTATATTTAAGATAACTTAGCACTGAGGAAGTTGAATGACTTTCTAACTGTTTCTAACCTAGCAGAGCTAGGACTCAGAATTTGGTCTTCTGACTACAGGTGAGCTGCTCCTTCTGATTAAACTGTGTTGTCTCTGAAGGTAAATTAAGGAATCATTTCAACCATTTGGTACTTACTCCATAGACATCAATTGAAATTCCTCTATGCCTCAGGAGGTCTAGTGTTGCTGAAATTAAAGCATAATTACTCCTTAGTCAATCTTCAGATGCCTCTGATCCTAATTCAGTCCTCAGATGTACAGACATAGCATTTGCTTTTTTAAAAAGTCCATCTAGGTGGTACACTGGGTAGAGCACAGGCCCTGGAGTCAGGAGGACCTGAAGTCAAAGCCAGTCTTAAGACATTTTATAATTGCCTAGCTCTGTGACCTTGGGCAAGTCACTCAACCCCATTGCCTTAAATAAATTCAAAAAACCATCATGAAGATTGAGTTTATGAATTAAGAGCTTTTGCAATGAACAAAAAGGCAGATAAGTTCTACAAATAGCCAGATAGGACCTTCAAAATCAAATAAACATATGCATTAATACTTAACAATTTCAATATAAAGGAGAGCATAGGGGAAAAAAAGAAAAAATAAGTTGAAAAAAGTCATTTAGGAGTAAGAAAAAGAGGGGTTAAAGATCTGTGTTCTAAATATAGAATTTTGCAACTATATATCATGGATGCTTTCTACAAGACAAAAATGGAAAAATGCTCGATGGGTTGAAAATTGATTAATATCACAATAGAAAAGATCATATTTTAACAGACTGGGAAAGCCCAAAATATCTGATTACCAATATGACCATCATTTCTGAATTGATGTTTAATCAGATCACTTTCTTATTGAAGGAAATATTAAAATTAATAATATAAATATTAAAAATAGTATTACGGCATCCAACTGGTCCTGGAGTCAAGTAGGCCTGAGTTCAAATGCAACCTCAGATAGTAGACTCTTACTACCTGCGTGACCCTGAAGAAGTCATATACCCCCCTCCCCCCCCTCCACACACACATTGTCTTGCAAAAAAAACCCCAAAAATGAGAAACTATGCAGCATCTCTAACATAAATAATAGATATGGCAAATAATAGATTCTTGTTGCTGAAAATGTGAAATGGTTAAAAGAATAGTCACAAAATATGACCACTTCCTAAGAAAGTTTAACAAAGAATATAGCAATTAACACAGTAAGACCAAAAGAGTAAAGAAAACATCTTAGCTGGAAAACTTTTAACCTTGCCACAGAATTGATAACTAAAGGTAAAACCAGTTAGAATATATTTTTTGTTTGTTTGTTAAGGAGCCTTTTTCCTACAATCAGACAATTATCTATAAAGATGTTAATCTTCCTAAAGGACTGTTAGGGATGGAGCACAACTAACACTACATAGGGAGTTGCTAGTGATTGATGATTAACTTTGACTCTTTATTGAAAAAGGAAATTGGCCCCATTGGAGGAGAGTGGTGGTAGTGGTGATGGTGATGGTTTGTTCTTCATTCTCAAAGAGGAGGAAAGGTCATTGTAGCAGAATTAAACACCCTACACCTTTTCACTAATGCCTCTTATAGAGTACAGCAAAGGGGCTGGAGGGGGATGTCATCCTCCTTCCCCTCCCCCTCAGTAATGGTGTCTTATGATAGAAACATATGGGAATAGGAGACATGAACTTTCTCTCAAGTTGAAAGAATTCTACTGTGGAGTCAAAGAGAGAGAGAGTCAGAAAGAGGAATATAGGGGTCTATCAACTAAAATGGAGATCCAGTTCAAGATATAGTAGGCACCACAATTAAGACTCCTACAGGTCCTAGGATTTCTAAAAGGGCATAACAGTTTTTTGTCCAGGATTTCAGCTTTGTCCAAAGCTAAAGATGACTGAAACCACAATCAAGTATCAGGGTCCAGCCCAGAAACAGGCTGGGTGGAGTTTTGTTCCCTCTCCAAGATGTCTCACCTGGTGAAGAGTGGCTTGGAAACAGTACAAGAAGAAAGCCCTGCACCATCAGAAGTATGAGTTACCTCTCTCCTATTATGTTTTAATTTTGTGTCTCTTTATTAATGAACCCCAAATGTGTCCTCTCTTCCCATTGACCACTATGTAGGTTTTTGATGGTGCTGTTTGCAGAATTTACAGATTTAGAGACTATAATGTCTATGCTACTCCAGGAAATGCCTTGTTTTGGGAGGTAATTGTGTCAATTGACTATTAAAAGTTAATTCATAGGTAGGGAGATCCATCTAGTATCTTGAATTTGGGGGTAGTTATCTCCCTAGGGACCTAACCTACAGGTGAGTAGATTTTGAACAGTATTTCTTCATGAAACTCCAAAAATAAAAAGTAGTTCTCAGTCTTCTGTGACCCTCTTCTACTTCCATAGTGATGAAAGGGCAGAAAATTGGGCAGTAAGTGCTAAGAATTATAGTAAGGCTTTCTAGATCTATCACTTTAACCAATATGTGCAATCTTTGTCCAAACCATTTATTAATGTGCAATCTTTGTCCAAACGTCAATGAGTTGACTTGGTACTCTGTAAATCAAATCATGTTTGTATTGAGGTGTTCAGTCTAAATGAAACCAGAAGACATGAAATAATTGCTAATAAATAGCAAAGTAGTTCACATGCTCTACAAACAGCAGGAAATAAAGGAGTGACTAGAATTGGTACTCTATATTCCAAACATCAGAAAACATAATCCACAAAACCCTCCATCATTTTGCTTTATAATTCACAATAAAGTTAACAGAAACATAATTTTAGCACTTGCATCAACATATATTTTCAGAGAATGAAGAAAGAATATAAGGAATGCAGCAAGATTCTTCAAACTAAGTAAAAATTTTATCTTTATTCTCAATAATTTGAATGTGACAATGGGCCCAGATGAAAACCATGTAGGAGCAAGTTGTTTGAAATAAAGAAAGAAAAGGAAATGCTTGAAGACTGTTCAGTAATCTCCTCTCATAGATCATTTTTAATTTTACTAGATTGGTGTGGAACAAATGATATCATATGCAAAAAAGTGAAATTGATTAAATTAAGTTCTGTACAATTCAACTTAATTCAAGCATTTATTAAGGCATTAAGCAAGATACTGTTAAATATACAAAACCAAAAACAAAACAACCTTTGGCTCTAAGAGCTTATACTTTACTGGATAAGTAGAACATATTAAAAAAAATAGATAGCCTACTCCTTTTCTGGGACCGTTTATACTCATAAACTGAATTTTATAGAGTTTTATAGAGGGCAGTTTCTCCAGTTTCAAAGTGCCCTGTACATCTGCATTCATTAGCTCAAATCAAAAGTGCTTCCTTCAATGGAATAGTAAAAATAATAGCATTAAACTGTCCCCCCTCCCTTTAATGTGGAGTTTATTCTTCTGGGAATATACATATAGCATGATGGGGAAGAGTAGGAATATACATATGTAAGAGTATACTGATTCTTCTTTCACAATATGATTAATATGGGAATATGTTTAACAGTTATACATGTATAATCTATATTAGATTACTCTTATCTGGGAGGGGGGGAAGGCAAAGAGGGAGAAAAACATGGAACTCAAAACCTTACCAAAGAAATGATTGTTGAAAACTATCTTTACATATAGTTGAAAAAAATTAATTAATTTTTTAAAAAAGTAGTCTCATAGAGAGGCACAAACTAAAGGAATGTATGCCAAGATTACACAAGCAAAGTTGTTCTGGTAGCTCACACCTCCAGTCCAGCAAAGGGCCAGCATCCTTTTCTTCTCTGGTGGCATCCTCATGCTGCTTCCCTTAGAGGCAATATTTCTGTTAGGATAGTTACTCAGTGGGTTTCCTTGGCCCAGTTTCTTTTTTGTATCTTGACTTTTTTCATGAAGGTTGGACAAGGATAACTTTATCAATTGACCAGTCTTGCATTTCATGCTCTACTTTGTCATGGATACAGTGGACTCTCCTGGGGGAGACTGCTATATTGTGCTACAATGGGGGCAAGAGTGAGGGGAAATCTTCCTCCTACCTCCCTCTTTATGTATATTCTGTTCTGCTTCCTGGAGTTGTCTGATTGCAGAAACCATATCAACTTGACCTTTTCTCAAGACTCTCAACCATCTTCCAAGTGAAGAATCAGAGAAGGCCTGTGGCAAGAATCTTATCAGCAATGTGTAAAAGAGAAATTGTCACAGGACAATCTATTCCCTTAACCTTTAGAGAGATAGATGGTGGAGGCATCTTTGAATTCTTGAAGGAATAACCTCTTCTTGCCATACAACCTGGAAAATTTCAGTCAATTTTTGGTTGAGTAATGGATCTCCCCCCGCCCCAACCTTGTAGATCTCAACTAGAATAGAATCTGCACCAGGTGCTTTGCCACTTGAAAGAAGACTAATGGCTTTCAAAAACCTCTTCTTCAGTTATAAATTCAAGTAAGGACTGATTGACTTCAACTTGAGGTAAACAGTCAATGGCTTCTGCATAGATTGATGATGGCATATTAAGAACACTATGGGGGGAGGGGAGCAACCAGTTGGTGCAGTGAATAGAGCACTGACTTTGGAGTCAGGAGGAACTGAGTTCAAATCCAGCCTCATATATTTAATACTTACCTGTGTGATCTTGGACAATCCCACTGCCTTGCAAAAACAAACAAACAAACAAAAAGAACACTATGGAAATGTTCAGTCCATCTCTCTAGGACCATGTCCCTGTCATTAATCAATATGGCTCCATCATTACTGAGTAGTTGAGATGCACCATAAATAGCCTTCAGAGCATCATAAAAGTGCTTTGGTTTGCTACTATCTACATAAAACTGAATTTCATCTGCCTTCTAAATGAGCCAAGAGTCCTGCATCTCTCTAACCTTCTCTTGTATGCTATTTTGGATAGAATTAAATGCTGCCTTCTTAGGAATGGATGAACTATTGTAGGTAAACTTTGTAGAGTTTGCATTTTTATATATATAGCAGCTTCTGTATTTCCCCATCACTTTCATCAAATCAGTCTTGATGTTTCCCTGTGTTCTGCCCCAGAGGAGCAAATGCGGTATTTTACACCAAACCCGAAAGATGCTCACTCTTTTTCTGTTCCACTGTTGCAACTGAATGTTGGCTCAGTTATCCCTCCCAGTTGGCAATGAACTGTGCCGGCTTAGAGAGACATTATAATCTTTTGACATTAATTCTTCTAGTAGTCATTTTTGCCTTGGGGTTGACATTTCAGTTGAATGTGAATATTTAGCTTAGAGAGGATGAGGTTATTGCAGTTTATGAATGTAATGGAAGACTATTGTTCTTTAAGGAATAATGAGCAGGCATATTTCAGAAAAACATGGAAAGACTTACATGAAGTGATGCAAAATGATATAAGCAGAACCAGAACACTGTACACAGTAACAGCATTGTTGTGTGATGAACATCTATGACTGACTTAGCTCTGCTTAGAAATACAATGATCTAAGACAATTACAAAAGACAGAAAATGCTATCCTGATACAGAGAAATGATGGTCTGAATGTTGTTGGAAGCATACTATCTTCAGTTCCCACCCCTCCCCCCAGTTTTTTCCTTTTACTAAATATAATTTATTTTATTATTTTGCAAATTGTTTCTCTTTTAGCAACATGGCTAATATAAGGATAGTTTTGCATGATTGCACATATATATATATATATATATATATATATATATATATAACTTTTAACAAATTGCTTACTATCTTAAGGGAGGGGAAAGGGAAGGAAGAGAAAAAATCTTTATATATAATTAAAAAAATAAAATACTATCAGTTGGTGAAAGATAATGAATTCTTTCTGGGATACATTGACTGTGAGATTCTATTGAACATTCAGATCCAGTAGGCAGTTGATGATAGGGGACTGGATCTCAGGAGAGAGACTAGACTTAGGCATATAACAGTGTGTCATAATGTATAGATGGCAATTGAGACCATGAAAGCTAATGAGATAACTATGAGTGTAGGGATTGAAAGAAAGATTTCTAACTGTGAGAAAATGGAAAGAATATAAAAGAAAATGTGAAAGGAATGAGAAAGGAAGAAGACAAATGCAAGAATTCTGGCAAAAGTTTTACCAGGCTGTCTTGCCAGGGAAAACCTGTATAACTTGCCATATAGGAAAGAAAAGAAATATCTGAAAGCAAAATTTTCTGCCTCTATTGGGGGGGGGGGGAAGAGAAAGAGAGAGAGAGAGAGAGAGAGAGAGAGAGAGAGAGAGACAGAGAGACAGAGAGACAGAGAAAGAGAGAGCAAAAAGCAGAACATGGAGGTTGATCTTTAGAAAATTGACCCTAATGCTCCTAGCTACTGGAGACTTTTCTTCAACTTGTCTTACAATTCAGCTTTTTAAGAATATCTAGTAGAGAATGACTTAATTCTGGTATCTAGAAGAAACCACTGGAACAAAGGTGAATCTATTCCACTCTGTTTCTTGCTTTTGTTTTATTGGTTCATGCAAGGCAGCAGGATTTATTAATAAGGGTTTCTTTCCTTATTGGTTATTTACATTTTTAAACAATAGTTTATCAGATGAAGATAAGATTATTTTAATTGCATCCTGGGTTGTTTTTTCCTAGAGAACTTGATAAGGAGGGATGGGGAAAATCTGTGGATAATTGATTACATTTAATTCAACTAGTTTGACAATCAGTAGATTGCCTGGGGACTCTGAGCATTTTATGAATTTTATTTTTCATATGATTTTAAAGCTTTTTTTAAGTATTGCAGAGAAAGGAAGCTCAGTGAAAATGGGACCTTTGTTCTTGGACTAAAACCTTTATGAGCTAATCTCATTATCTCCCAGACTGAGATCTCTTTCAACCTGGAGCCTTTTTTTTTCCCCCACCATGAGGTGAGATAAGGAGAGAGAAGTAAAGATCTCAATAAAATTTCATAGGCAGTGCCAGAAATGGTCAATTCTCTTCATTTCCCCCCAAGAAGTGGGTAAAAATTGTTCTTCATCTAAACTGCCTCCCACAGTGACCTCTATGCCACACTGTCATGGAAAGTTGTTTGTTAACAATAGGAGGATGATTGCAGGCAAAAACCAACAACTAGAGAAGGCCAAAGTGGCTAAAGATGCAAGAAGAGTAAGACCTGAGATGGGAAAGGGAAATAGTTGTAGCAGAAGAGATTTTTCTTATAGGAAACTTTCAGCTCTGAATGGGAATTTGGAGAGATGGACAGAGTTTGCTAGGTATAAGCACTAGATTATCATACTTTCTCTTTCCCTACTTCTTACACTGATTTTGTTTTCTCCTCATAGCCTGAAGTCTGGTCCTGGACTGGAACTAGGAATTGAGAGACTTGTTATCTGGAAATTTATTAGTTATACTTAAAATGTGGACAATTTAACCCTCCATTATTTGCAAAGACAGTTATCCTACAAGTTCAGGTATTGAACATTTCTCTCTTCCTTTAGTGATGGGATAGGATAAGACTCTGCTCTAGAACCAGGGTTAAGTCATAGGCTGATGAGGGAATGACTGCTTAGACATGTAAAACTCATTACAGATTGTTCAATTAGATCCATTGACTGGGTTAGAATCTAGGTCAAAGAAACAGCAAATTAGAAGAGATAAAGATGATGTGGTTATAACAGTTCCATCTTGATCCTTGAAAATGTTGACTGCCGAAAATGGGAAATAAACAAAATTAAAATGCAAAGTGTAAAAATCTGTCCCTTTTTCTAGAAAAGTCTGAAACAAAAATTGCCACAACAAAGAAACCAAAACAGACCAAAAGTCATCTTAACCAGCAAATATTCAATCACCTTGCCAAGCAAAGTGACTCAAAAGCCAAGGGCAACACAGATTTGAAGTACAAGCTCATTTGGAAATTCATCATGAGGGAGGATGACAAAGGATTACAAGGAGTATTATTTTACAAAACAGCAAAGAGCAATTGAAGAGAAAATGAGCCTGAAGATTGTTCCCAAAACATCAGAAATAAAATTGAGAGGATCAAGAAAATAGCAAGAGGGTGGTATGAGTGGTGATAGCTTTCAGCTCCTTCACCTCACATTAGAAAGAGCAACAAAAACACCCAAATAAAAGAACAACTAAAAACCAAAAACTCTCCCAAGGAAAATCACTGAATAGAAAAGAGAATTCTGTTGAAAACATGCAAGCAAAATAAATTCTTCAGCACAATTAATTAATATTAGGAGAGCAGTCAACAAAAGAAAAGAAACCCCAAGAAGCAAAAATGATACTGTTCTAAATCTTTAGAATGGCAAATCAGTTCCAGTGAGAGATATTAAGGACAAGCTTACATTTTAAAAGAAGGAATTATAATCAAGGAAGGAAACAAACCCTCAGTTTTCAGTCATCCTTAACTCTCTGTTTTCACTCATCCCACAATCTGTGGCCAAGTTTTGGTAAATTTTCTTTCACATCGCTTCTCTGTCTCTGTCTCTCTCCCTCTTTCGGTTTTCCTTTCTCTCCACTCAGACACCTTTTAAAGGAGCAATCTGCCCTGAAGGAACTAATTGAACTAACACCAGGGTGCTTGTTGTCCTCCCTCATCACTTCACAGTTAAGACTATAGAGATATAGATATACACACATAAATATATGTAGGTATGTATACATACAATTATAAGCATATGTGTGTATATACATATAGTTAAAATCTGTGTGTGTGTGCATGCGTATGTGGTGCGTGTATTAACATTATAATTCTGAATATTAACAACATAATTCAATACTTGAAAATATCTTTGGTTTTGTCTATGTGGACACTTTTTCTAATGATGCTGATCACAACCCTTCTAATCATTAATGGACAGTTTGCATTAGGTACTTTGGCTGGAAAAAATGATTTTCTGGTAGTTAACCTTCTGATGATAGGATTAGTATGTTATGTATCAAAAAGTAAGGCATATGATCATTTAAACTGTTCACAGATTTCAAGGGTGTTCTCAGATTTCTTTTTAAAAAAATGAATTTATTATTTATTACTTTAAAAATATTTAATATTAAAACATATTTATATTAGATTATATAATATATAATGTTATAATGCATTAATTTAAAAGTTTTTTGAGATCTGATTTCTCTCCTACCTTATCCCTCCTCTTTATCCCCTAAACCCCTTATCTCCCTTTCATCCATTGAAAAAGCAAATAATGTAAAATCATGCAAAAACACATTTCTCTATTAGTCATGTTCCAAAAAAGAAAGTAAGAAAAATAAAGAGGAAAAAAATTATGCTTTGAGCTACACTCAGACTTCATCACATTTGCACTCAGTGCCATTAGCTTGCTGGAAGTGAATAGAATTTTTCAGAGAAATTAAGTCTGATCATCTTACAGCTGATCATTGCTAAAATATTGCCCACACAAATTTCAAAAGAATGATTCATCATTGATGGAAAATTACTTTATAAACAATCTTTCTTTCAGAAATGTACTAATTGCGTCAAGCCCCAGAATGCCACAAAGTTTCCTATGTGAAATTCACAGTTATGTAAAAGAGATAAAATCATCAGGCACTGGAGAAAGAGTAGATTAAAAAAAATGCATCTCGTCTAGATTATGACATTCAGTTGAACAGATATTGAATTTATCTCTTTCTCTATCTAATCTATCTTTTAGACAAGTACTTTAAAGGATAAGTTAGCTGGGACCAGAGATGAGGAGTTTGTATTTGGAAAATTATCATCATGTTTCTCTCTCTCTGAGAAATTGAGTCTTGATCATTTTTTAGGGCTGTATCTGATTCTTTTTCTTTCTTTCTTTTTAGCTTTTGCAAAGCAAATGGGATTAAGTGGTTTGCCCAAGGTCACACAGCTAGGTGATTATTAAGTGTCTGAGGTAAGATCTGAACTCAGGTACTCCTGACTCCAGGGCTGGTGCTCTATCCACTGTGCCACCTAGTCGCCCTCTATTTTTGATTCTTTAATGACACTATACCCAGAACTCTGTTAAGCCATTAAGTTATGGACATGAAAGTATTTCTGGACCACACTTTGATTTTTACCATGTTATATTGCTTTAATGATGATTTATATTGAATATCTGCAAGAAAAAGATGTTTAATTCATTTCTTAGACTTTAATGAGAAACTTTAATACTACTAGATAAGTGATTAAGGATTCTATTACATTATTTATTTGAACTGTGACATAATAAATGTTAAAATAATCTAAAATCTCCGTGATCTAAGGATTTGCTTCTTCAACAACCCCTTCTTTCTAACGCCAATATTCTCTCACTTATACTTTATAACTGCATGTCAGGAATCATGTGTATGACACAAAAATCACCCCAAAAGAAATCAAATTAAAGGTGATTCAATAAGAAGTGAGATATTAATATTACCAATAAATAACTGTCACATTACCAATAATGTGCATGAGGTAACATAAAAGACACTATCAAATACCTGTATGACTGGAAAAAGAATTGGGCTAGTCATGTAACCAGATTAAGAACCATAAATAGTTAGCTTGTATGTTGCATTGTATATTAAAAGTATGAGAAGACTGGTATGTTGTGTAGATAATTACAATGGATCTTCTATGGAAAACTTAAAGGGAAACAGGGACAAGGAAATTAAAAGATGAAAGACATGGGTTACCGATCAGCACTGGTGGAAGAGTATTTACAATAATGAGTTCACAAAATTCTCCTAAGTTTGATCACAAAATCCAACTGAACTCTATTCTCTATAGTTTCTATAGTCTATAAAACTAGCTGATGCTATTGCTGAGCTATTGTTTGTGATTTTTGAAAGACTAAAAAAAATTAGAGCGGTCCTACAGAATTAGAGGACAAATGTACTTATTTTTATTAGGTACCTAGGCTTTGAAGGGATGCAAATATAAATTAGATTTTTGCCTCAGCTCTATAATCTAGTAGGAGATGTGATGTATGAAAAGAAATATTATAAAGTAAAATAGAAAATAAAGGCAAAGAGCCCTGAGGAAGGAAATAAGCTCTTAAGAGAAGCAACAGTGTTAAGGCAGAAATACTAAGCTTATTTACATATGCAAGAACTCTAAAGACTCAACATAATTAACCCTTTGACAAATGTTATATGATTTTCATTCGTTCTACATAATCTGATATTTACTAGTTGTGCAGTTGTTTTTTAGAAAGGTATGTGCATAAGCATTGGTTTTAGTTCTATAACTTTGCCTTAGACAACCAACTATTTGGTGTGTGGTACAAATAGTGTAGCAGGGAAAAACAAACATTAACCAAAGGTCAAAGGTTAGTGGGAAAAGCTTTTTCTCTGAGTAGAAGAGGAATTGATTAAGGATTTAAAGGGACAAACTTATAAACTGGTGGTCTCATGGCTCAAATAGAATAATTTTATTCCACGAATTAAAAAATGTGCTATTATGCAATGTGAAAATTTGTAACAGGGAGGACTTCTTTTCATTTCAGAAGAATCTGTTCCAAAAGGAGGACCTTTCCAAATGAATTAAATGTGAACTATTCTTGTTGAGTTGAATCTAAATTTTGATGAGTTGTGGGTAGTAGTTATTCATGAAGTGTAAATTGTTTAACCTTTAACTTTTAAACTTTAATCATTTAGGTTGTAGGCATGGTAGAAACACTATGAATGTCACTCTAAAAACAAACTGAATTTTCTTTCCATAAGCTATTAGGAATTTCAGTTCTGTTAATCATAGTAGTACATAGGTCACCTTCCAGTCCATGTAATGATTTTTTTACTTTTGGTGGGATAAAAATTAAGAGTAAATTGTTTATAAGTCTGTGATGTAGTTGGCTCCATACATTTGTTCATTTTATAAGCATTTATTGTCTTCTACAAGATACTATCGTAGCTGGCACATACATGCTTAATGAATGTTAACTGATTGATTATATAAGTAACACACTCTGTTGGGTCTTTGTAGACATACAAAGACAAGATAGGATGTCCTAAAGAGATCAAAGAAAGAGTAAAAGTACATATGTGTACATATGTACACAAATATTTTTAGGAGCTTTCTTTGTGGTGGTATTCAATTGGGAAATTGCTGAATATGTTATGGTATATGAATACAGTGGGATATGGTTATACTATAAGAAATGATAAGGAGTATGGTAAACCCTGGTACAAACTGATGAAAAGTAAAGTGAACAGATCCAGGAGAACAATGTACACATTAAGCTCTATAATGTAAGGGAAACCAACTGTAAAAGACTTAATAATTCTGATCAACACAGATCTACCTACCACAATTTTCAGAGGACTCATGATGAACATGCTATACACCTATAGATTGAGAGCAGAAAGAAATAGTGCAGAGTGAAATATATTATCTTCTATTTCTTCCCTTTTTTGCTTCTTGATATTTGAATAAAGTCTCAAATGTGAGGGCAATGGAGACATCTTGTATAAGGATAAAGATTCAAAGTCAAAAGAAAAGTTTCATATTTTACTTTGCGAATTTTGACCATAATGATAAGAAATTTTTGCTAGTAATTTTTGATAATTTAAGGTAAAATTCTCATTTGTATTTATAAAACTTGGAATCATTTGATTATTTTATTATTGAATCAATTCTCTTGTTCTTCTCAACCTTTTTTTTCTCTACCTGCACCCCTCTCTACCCCAAGCAAAAGGTCATTAAAAGTCACACCTTATAATAAAAAAAAAAAACATTAGCCAGACTTATTATAAAGGATCATAGTTCTGGAGCTGGAAGGGGTCTCAGAGACCATCTAGTTCAACAGTACCATTTTAAATATCTGAAAGCTGAAACTTAAAGACATCAAGTGATTTGAAGGTAAGTATCAGAACCTGGATTTGAATCTGACCTCTTAACTCCAAAGTCACTGATCTTTTCACAATTCTATCCAAGGGGAAATTGTTCCCATTAGTGGCTTTTTAGTTTGTCAAGAATTTCCTGAAAGCTTTGTAGTTTTTAAAATTAGGACAATACTTAAATAGCCCCCCTGTGTTATTTGATTCCATTATTTTTAAGGTTTTCTTTTTTTAAATAAAAAACAAATTACATATTTGCTCACCAGAGAAGTTAAGGAGGAGAGGAACAGCGTAAAGGCTGGCTACATGACACATACTCTTTTGAAAGGTCTGATTCTCATCCCCCACACACCTCCATGTATCTCCTCTAAGAATGGAGTTTGCTTAATAGACAATGGGCTCCTCAGCAAGATAAGAAGTATATACAAAGACTTAAAAAAGAATTAGACCTGGGTGGAAATTTTTAAATAGAATGCCCTAGAACCTAGACAATTGCATTCCTGTCTTGAAAACATTCCTTAAAGTGAATACAATTTATGGAATAGTTTAAGGTATGATGGGCTGGTTTTATGACAAGAAAGGGAGATACTTATGGGAGGGAGACTATTTTGCCCCATTTTGTACTATGCTAAGAGCTTTACATTATCTTGTTTTATCCTCATCACAACTATGCAAGGTAGGTGCTGTTATAATTTCCATTTTTCAGCTGAGGAAACTGGGGTTCAGTTAATTGTCCAGAGTCACATATTTAATGTCTGGGCCCATATTTGAACTCGGGATTTCCTAACTCCAGGTCTAGTACTCTAGCCACAGTGCTATTTAGTAGTGAAATGATGGAGCAAGCAAACATCTATCAAGTTGGTAATAGTTTAGTGATACTAGAAACAGAACTCAACTGATTGATTATATAAATAACACACTTTATTTATTCTCTGGGGCAACCAGGTGGTGCAGTAGATAGAGCACTGGCCTTGGAGTCAGGATAGGAGTTGGAATATGGCCCCAGACCCTTGACACTGACTAGCTGGGTGACCTAGGGCAAGTTATTTAACCCTGCTTGCTTTGCATCCAGGGCCATCTCCAGTCATCCTGATTCATGTCTGGCCACTGGATCCAGATGGCTCTGGAGGAGAAAGAGAGGCTGGTGATTTAGCACAGCCCCCCCCCCCCCCAATTCAATTCTTGTGCTTGTCACCTCCTTCATGTCATGGTCTTCTTTGAGAACAAAGGACAAATATCATCATTTATTCTCTGATTTTGTAGTGTTTGGGGATATTTAATCTATAGTGTATCTACATGTGAGAAGAGTGTAATGAACTTTTATTTATTAGCCCCACTTTCCATTATCCTATAAAGTAGTGAGAGATTGTGGGCCCTCTCTCTTGAGAAATAATTTCCACATTTCTTTTGCCCAACCAAGGTTAGAAGTTTCTTCTGGAGTACCATTAAGTTATCACTTGTCCAATAGGAGACTGATTTATTTTCAGACTCTGATCTAGAATGGGCTTGACATTATAGTTTGATATAGTTTCTGAATCCTTGGAGAAGTCCTAGAACATAAATTACAATTCGGTTCCCCCCCCCTGGAAATAAAGATGACACTAATAGGAACTTAGGTATAAGCCTACTAATTGGCAAGTATTATTCCTTTGGGTAATGCAAGAAACTATGCTAGACCTTTTGGAAGATGCAAATAGATTTGACAAAAACACTCTCTAGCTGTATTAATAAAGTTATATCCTTGAAGCTTTTTTTCTAAATACAACAACTTCAAAAAGCAAAAGACAAAAGTGCCATAGATAGGATATGATCAATTGTCAAATGAGGGGTATAGATAAGTGTATGAGATTAGAAAAGGATGAGAAGTACTTTCAAGAAAAAATATACAGATCTTAGTTATTACTCTCATGATGAATGGTCTTTAAAGGACTTTGTGGAGGATTTGGGATCTGATCAGAGCCTTGAAAGACATGTAAGAACAGCTTTTCCATATAGGATGTGAAGGGGAAGAGAATAAGTTTTACAGAAATGAGTTTTATAGAATGAGTTTTATAGGAAAAAGGTGCTATTATTAAATTTCTGAAATTTTGTAAAATATTCTTGAAGTTATGTCTGGTTCAAATATATTAGGGAATGCCCTGATTAAAGGAAATGTTGGAAATCTATTTGTAAAACAAACTCCAAACATGTATTTATATATTTTAAAATCATGAGTTTGCTTAAAGGATTTCTCAAACTCTTCACTGGATCCCTGAAGCTCCGAATTAGTATTCAGGAAACAAGCATTTATTAAGAGCCATTTGGACTTAAAGCACAAAGTTTCCTGGCACAAGTAAATTTTGATAAGGGATTCTTAAATCTTATTTTTTGTCATGAACTCCTTTGGCAGTTGGGTGAAGCCTATAGACTCCTCATGCATATAATAAAACATGTAGTATTATAAAGAAACCAATTATACTGAAGTGTCAAAATATTATCAATTTTTTTCAGAGGCCTCTGGCTGATTGTGTGTCATAAATGATATCTACAGAGAGGGTTTATAATTGCATGCTACTGAACACGCTGGAGATTCTAAGATCTGGGCAGATGGTTCAATGGGGTAATAAGCATTTAGCTTTTTTTTAATGTGGAACTGATGAAAGTTTTCAGATGTTAAATTTAAGTGAGGAAATAGTTTCTGATTCTAGTTCTCTTGTCAGTCTGCAAAGGACACATTCATCTCCATCCATAACATCAATGATGAGTATGGGAGGTCATAAGACATAACTAAAGAAGAATAGGAGTTATAGATGGGATCAGATGGATAGAAAGAGAAGATGGGCTGGTCTTATGGCAAGAAAGGGAGATGCTTATGGGAGGGAGACTATTTTTGCTCCATTTTGTACCTTGCCCTTCCAAAAAGAGAATGGGATTAGGGCCTTCGGATAGACTGAGACCTCCTTTTATGGAAGTTTTGAGAGAACACGGAGAAGAGTCATGAGATAGATTTTTGATTTACATGTTGGAGGGAATTCCCAAAGTATGCATCTCTCTCTCTCTATCTATATATCACAGGTCCTTGTATTTTCATACTGAGGAGCAATGAAAATTCAAACATAAGAATTCTAGTGTTACCCATTCATTTTTTGATGGGATTCAGGTAAGGAACTATCAAGGCATTTTTTTACTGAATCTGTTACTTTATATAATACATGTATTTCAGATTCCTCCCCGAAGAATCCACTTGGCACTACTGACACAAACTGAAAAGCTAGATAAAAGTCACATCGTTTCAAAAAGTTTTAAGTTGAAACCAAGGCAGGGCTCGTACTTGGCTCTTCCCTTCCCCTTGCAACATCAGCGTTGGACAAGAGCCCGGGCCCCGGGCTGGGACTAGAACTCATGCTCCTTTGGGGCCGGGTCCAAGAACTGAGTCATTCTGGGGGGGTTCTGTGACTCAGCAGGCCTAGAGGAGGATGTCAGAATCCACATCATTTCGAGTCTTTTAAAGGCAAGAAAGAACACAAACAACGCGGCGCACTCATTTTGCAGTTGGTTCGGCGGACCCTGGGGAAAACGCTCATTGCATTCCCAGCCTTCTCCCTTCCTTCCTAGCCGCTGGTAAAATGACTGAAGTTACAGCGACCGCGGGGCGGGAAATCGCTGCTCCCGGGCACTTGGGGTGCAGCTGCGGGGTCCCAGCCGGGTGGCGGGGGTCTGGGCCCCCCTTCAGCTGGGACAGTCTAACCCCAATTCGGCTGGAGGAGGAAGGGTGGGGGTCGGGGGACCCCCCCACCGCGGGGCCGGCCGCTGCTCCCTCCCCTCCCAGCATGCCCCGCGAGGGCCGCCCCCCGCCGCCCCTCCCCTCCTCCCGCGCGCCCCCGCGGCCCGGCCGTCCGTGGCGCGCGGGAGGAGCCCCTCGGCCGAGCCCGGGCCGCGGGGGCGCGCGGGGCGGGCACGCGCGAGGAAGGCCGCGCCGGCGGCGGGCGGGGGTGTGAGCTAGGGTGTGGGACCGGCCCTCCCGGGGGGCGGGGGAGGAGGAGGAGGAGGGGGCGGCGGCGGCCGAGGAGGGGGTGGTCAGAGGCAGCCGCCGAGCCGGGCAGACGGGCGCGCCGCTCCGCTCCGCCGCGCCCCGCTCCGCAGCGCCAGCCCCGGCCCCGGCCCCGGCCCCGGCCCCGGCCCCTCCGCACCAGCCGCGCGCGGCGCCATGCGCGCCCGCAGCCCGCCCAGGCCCCTGGCCGCGCTGGCCCCGCTGGCCCCGCTGCTGGCGGCCGCGCTGCTGGCGGGCCGGGCCGCGGCGGCCATGGACGAGTGCGCCGACGAGGCCGGGCGGCCGCAGCGCTGCATGCCCGAGTTCGTCAACGCCGCCTTCAACGTGACCGTGGCGGCCACCAACACGTGCGGCGCGCCGCCCGAGGAGTACTGCGTGCAGACCGGGGTGACCGGGGTCACCAAGTCGTGCCACCTGTGCGACGCCGGCCGGCCCCACCTGGCGCACGGGGCCGCCTACCTGACCGACTACAACAACCAGGCCGACACCACCTGGTGGCAGAGCCAGACCATGCTGGCCGGGGTGCAGTACCCCGCCGCCATCAACCTCACCCTGCACCTGGGTAAGCCCGGCCCGCCGGGGCCCGGCGGAGGGCGTGCCCGGGGAGGGGGAGGGCCGGGCCGGGGCCCCTGCGCGCGGGCCTCGGGCCCCGGGAGCCCGGACTCGGGGAAGGGCGGCCGCGGGGGACAGGCTGCTCCGCCCGCGCGGCGTGGCCTCACGCTGGTTACATTGTATCCTCGCGTCCTTGGCCCCGGGCCACGGTTCTTAAGCGTGCGGGGAGATCCGGGGCCCGAGCCCCGCTCCGAGCCCGCCTCGGGCCAGGCGGCCGAGACCCGCCCCTGCCCGCCCCTGCCCGCTTCGGGGCGCCAGATGCCAGGAGAGAGTATGGGGGGGGGCAGGAAGCGCTGCCTTGTTTTTAGTATGATTTTAAGTAGACCCAAAATGTGGCCGGTTTTGCGAGGTGCGTAGGATTCGGCCTTTGGGTGTTTGAACGATTTCTAACGACAAAAAAAAAAATAAACCTCAGCATCGGGAGAAAAATTGGGCGATTTCAGAGGTGGAGGCAGAAGTTTAAAAATGCACCAGAAATACTCAGAAGCTAACTCAGAGCAGGTGCTTTTTTTGAGAAATCTTAGGGAGAGACTCTTCCAGTAGGATGTTGGTATCACAGATGTTCATTTTTCGCTCTCAACGGCATACTCGATCTTACCACAAATTTTTGGAAAATTTTGTCATTTTTCCTCTTACATTTTAGCTTACGGAAACTCTAGAGTTGTTCTCAGCGACAAAAATAAGGCTCCGTTAGCCCATTTCTAAATTGGGAAATGTATTGTCCAACTATGTCCTCTAAGAAGGACTCCATTGGGATGTCTTTTTCAATTTGATTATTTTGTTGAAGTGAACATGGGGCTATGGGGGCAGCTAGGTGGCGCAGTGGCTCTGGAGTCAGGAGGATCAGAGTTCAAATCCACCTCAGACAGTTCATAATTACCTACTTGTGTGTCCTTGAGGAAACCACTTAACCCCATTTGCCTTGCAAAAAAAACTAAAAAAAAAGAAAATGTATCTATATACATTTGTAGATTTGGGCTTTCTATGCTAGACTAAGAGTTCTTCAGACAATTTATACTATATTGATGGTTTCATTACCTATTGAATATATTGCCTCTGGATAGAGAGGATAATTGCACAGCTACTAAATTACTACTTGGAATTTGATCATGAGTTGTTTTACCGGGCAGCTAGCTGGCACAGTGGATAGTACCTGAGTTCAAATCCAGCCTCAGACACTTATTACCTAGCTGTGTGGCCCTGGGCAAGCCACTTAACCCCATTACCTTACAAAAAAACTCCAACCTAATAAGTTGTTTACCTTTTACATTGTTCAAATAGCATTATAATATAACTTTATACCTTATTTAACTCTTAATGTGCTTATCCACAAATCTGATCAAAACACACATTTTTCATCCTTTCAGAGTGTCACAAGTCTTAGTGCAGTTTTAAATGCTGTTAAATGTAGTCCTTGTGCTTATGCATTTAAATCCCTAATGGCTTAATTATTTTAGTTTCTCATTTTTTCATAAATATTTTATTTATTTTGAGTTTTACAATTTTCCCCCATCTTACTTCTCTTCCCCAACCCCCCCCAGTTTCTCATTTTCATCCATAAAATGTTTTGTTTTCTATGTTCAGAATTATTGTTATAATGATTGATCTGTGAAAACATTTAGTCCTAAACCTCTATGGTTGAGTAACTAATGAAAAAAAGGTTTCAGCTATCTTGGAAACTTATTCTATTCTTTAACATTTATAGCTTTAAATGTCACAGAATTTAAGAAGGTAGTGTGTAAGAGATAATCAGCAGGATAAGAATATAAAGACTACTGGACAAAAGGTCAATCAGGGTCAGACTATATATATTTTTTCTGACTGTGGGACCAGACTCTTCCTTCAATACTCCTTGCTTTTTCTGAGGCAAATTGTTAAGTTTGGTGTTTACATGTTTGTAGTTGTGAGGGGGGTTTCAATGGGGAGGGAAATGTAAGGTGAAAAGGGAAAACTTGTGTTTTAGTTATAAAGCATCTATCATATATGCTCAGCACAGTGCTTGAAGGCACATAGTAGGTGATTAACATTTATTGACTGGGAGATTGACCAAAAGATGTTTTTTTTCCCTTATGTGAATGTATTTATTAGGTATGGTGTTTTAAAAATCAGTGGAATAGAATTTTCATTGTAAGTAGGGATTTTAATTTGGTCTTTTTTGAGACTGCTTTGGAAATTACAAAAGTTAAATAAGAAATTCAATACATGCTAGATTTTATTGAATTGATGTAGAGCCTCAGATGCCAGCTTGCATGCTGATTTTAAGAGCATCTGATATGCCATATGAATTTAGGTTATGTGATTATTTGTGCAAATCGTCCTTGCCTTCAAGCAAATGTGCTGTTTTTGAGAGCATACAAATCTGCTAGGTCCTCGACAACTGTTTTTCTAGTGTTCCAGCCGAGACTATTATTAAACATTGCATGGATAACTCTAAAGTGAGCAAAATCAGATTCATGGTAGCCACAAAGACATTTTTCCTGGTATCTTTTTTTCATAGAATGATACAAGATTTCTTAAAGGAAAACAAGACCAAATTATGTTATTGTCACATCACCACCAGTTGTTGGAAAGCCAGGAAATCAACAGTTGATTGTGCAGGAGCCTATGTTAAACTCCATATACAGTAATCCATAGTGCCTTGTATCGGTGGATATAATTAGCTACCATTGCAGTGAGAGCCAGCACTGCACTTTCTTAACCTCTGAATGTTTGAGCTCTCAGCCAGGTGTTATTCTTTCAAAGAAGAATTTTTTTTTTCTTTAATTTAACTTCTACCTGTAGGAAAAGTATGATCTTTGCAATTTTGCCCATATCTAAAAGTATAGCTAGAGATTTTTCTGTAGCAAAATAACTCATTTTAAATTGTAAAATCCTACTTGTGCCATGATCTTTGAGGGGGTTCTAAAAAGAATTAAACATTAGGCTCCTTTATAAAGATGAAAGTTTTGAGAGGTGGTTGTATAGTATAGAACTGACCTCTGAAGATTAGGAAAAGTCTTAATGTTAATTTACATTCAAATTACATTGAAATGCTTTTTAAATATGTCAAACCTGGTGATGGGATGAGGCATTTTTAGCTATATTTGAATATCTCTGTGAGTTTAAATGGAAATAATTGACATATAGCCGTGGTTTATTCTGTTTGGTTTAAGAAATGTTTTAATTGTTGAAGTATGAATTTTTCCCAAGAAAACCTTTGGAAGGATTGGTTCAATCTAGGTTTCAGAATAACTTACTAAGCACTTCAGTGACTTCACTGTGGTATTTGTAGAGCCCTGAGGGAAACTCTATTTTAGTTAGTCTCACAAAGGCTTGATTTACATTTTGCAGGTTTCAACAGGAGTAGTTAAAGAGATCAGCTTCTTCAATGGCAACCAGTTCAGTGTAGTTATATAAAGTTGTTTTAAGATTTCTTTTCTTTAATTCATCGGTTTTCAATAAATCTCTTATTTTTCTAAGTCAGAGGGATGGGGGATATTTGATTTCTGATGGTGTGGCATAGCACCCTCTCATCCCCAAGTAGCTGTATTATTCAACATTCAAAGGTGAGGTCTCCTTTCATGTGTCTTTAGTATCTTTACAGGATACTAAATTATTTGTTATAAGCTTATGTCCTAGGGGAGTTTGCAGATTTAATCATCAGAACCTATGTTTCCCTTTAATATTTGCAGTAGCCATTTCCCAAACAATAATCAGCAAAATGATCCTTTTTTTTTTTAACATCATAATGGAATTTTAGTTTCAGGCTAATTAAAAGACTGTAGATTTGGGCATTTAGGTTGCTGTTCTAAAGCTTCTATGTGATTCTTATTTATCATTATTGAATTAAATGCTTTGTAATTAGCATCATCTTTCATTTATATTTTTCTGAAATTCAGCCAGATGTAATAGCTATAAATATAGATTATAGTTATTCTTATTAGTCATAATTAGTAAAGCTTTCAAAAAAATAATACATGGTTACATAGAATTTTTGTATCCTTTTTTACATCACCATAAATATTTATTTGTTTGTTTGTTTTTAGATTTTTCAAGGCAATGGGGCTAAGTGGCTTGCCCAAGGCCACACAGCTAGGTACTTATTTAGTGTCTGAGGTCGGATTTGAACCCAGGTACTCCTGACTCCAAGGCCGGTGCTCTATCCACTGCGCCACCTAGCTTCCCCTCACCATAAATCTTAATATAAGGTTTGAGCCTATTTTTCCCCTAAAAATGAACATGATTTTTGTAGATTATTCATGTGCTTGATTTTTTTTTTTGAAATAGACATTTAACAGGACATTGTTGCTGTAGCTATATACAGTAAATGTCACTGTTAGTGTTTTGGGTATTAGCAGGATTTGAGGAAAGACTGAGTTTTAACTTGCTTTTCAAATTTCAGCATAAAGTTCTTCAAATTTTATAGTACTTAAGTGAGTAATTTCACATGATGTTCCCTGATTTATTAGAATAGCTGTGTCTAAGGGACACTCTGGAACTGCCAAATTTAGTTTTGGGGGGAAAGTGCTAAAGCTAATGGTACATTTTCACTTTTGAAACTTTCTCTAGAGAAGATTAAAAGAAAAGAAAATTTGCCTTCTTTGAGTTTACCTGTGATCTTGGACAAGTAAAGGAACCTCTCTTTCTGTCTACTAAAGCTAGATGGACATGTAAAGGTACCTTTTCACTACAATGCTGTGATCCTTTAAGTCATGATTTCCAAATGCAAAATAAAGTGATTTTTATATGATTTTTGTTACTTTGCCTCTCTTGTTTGTACCAACATACAAAAGTCATTTCTTTGGTTTGAGATCCTTGGATCTCATAGATTTGGAGAGAAAAAAGGGACCTTAGAGATTTGGTTTAACCATTGACTGTGAAGTCAAAGGGGCTTCAGATCTCATCCTGATCGTTATTACTATAACTTCAATCCATGTGTGAGGTGGATTGGATGGCCTCAAGGCTCCTTCCTGATCTGAATCCATTAGCTTATGATTCCTTCCTTCCCATCTTTCAGTTGAGGAAACTGAGTCCAAGAGAGATAAAGTGACAAGTTTATTCAAGTAGTAAAATGGCAGAGCCTGCATTCCAGCTCAGGTCAAGTTCAGTGCTCTTTCCAGTGCATCCCATTCTTTCCTCTCTATTGTCTTTGTAGATGATAAAATTAGATGTTTGCTCATTTGGGGCTAAATTTGACAACTGCTAAATTAGTAGAGGTGACTAGAGAAATCATTTATAGGAATGTCTGAATTTTTTTAGTGTTGTGTACCAGACAGTAGCGTGACACTAACTGCATCTACTTTTCTTTCAGTAGTTTCTGCCATGGAGCCAGCCTAAAATAATCAGGGACACAGTCACTCTTGTGTTCCAAGTTACATATTCATGAAACAAAATAAAACAGACTATCTTTTTCTTAGAGGAGCTTCAGTTTCTCAATGGGTGGAGAGGAGATGGCATGGAAGGAAAATAAATTGGAAAATTTTAATTTTTTTTTCTCTTAAAGCTGTAAGGAGTGATATGTTTCCTTGTTTCTAAGCTTATATTTTTCCCCAGTCTCTTTTTTCTCTTCTCTCTAAATGGACAATCTCTATAGTAGTGGTTTCACACTCAAAAATAGAAATTCAGTAGTATTCATACTTCAACCTTCTACCTGTGTGTAGAACTGAACCTCATTTACTTTCCCTCTTCTGTCTTCATCCATTCCCTATATCTTTGTTGCTCGTATCAGCATTCTTGCAGAGTCTCAGATTCCTAATCTTGGCATCTTCCTTGACACTATCCTCCTTCATCCCACATTTGCAATAATCAGTCATCAATTTTTGCCCTTTCCACCTTCAGATCATCTCATGACTCTTCTCTCCATTCATGCCACTACCATCCTTGTTCAGGTTCTCTTGCTCAGGTTATTTCAACAGTCTCTTAATTTTTCTTCCTGCCTTGTCTCTCCCCAGTCCAGTCCATCCTATGCACTGTTGGCAAAGTAAATTTTTTTAAGTGCAGATTTTATCATGTGACTTTTCTATTTAGAGGCTTTCTCTTGCCTCTAAAAATAAAATAAAGCTCTTATGTTGATTGCCTTTTCAGCCTTGCTCCTACTTACCTCTATAGCTTCATTGGACAATACTCCATATATATATATGCCTGTCTCCCTCATTATAAATTAACACTCACTATGAGTTAGGATTATTTTCTTTGTACTTGATCAGGGCTTGGCATATAGTAGGTGCTTAATAAATATTTCTTGATTGAGATTGAAAAGGCAAGTTAACTTAAGTTTAAGTGATCAGTGTATTTAGAGTTTGTTTTTAGGGAAATCTTTTACCCTTTTAAATTTTTTTTTTCTGTTTTCTATTTATTGTATCAGAAGAGGAGAAACTTGAGAATCACAGTTAGCTATCATTCAAAAAGACCTATAAGTTTATTGACTTCAGTTCCTTCCTTTTACTGGTGAGGAAACAGACTTAAAGAATTTAGGTAATTTGCCTAAAGTCCTGAGACAAGTTAATGACAGGACTCTTTGCTAGAAATTAGGTCTTCTATTGTTTCAGCTGTCTTGTGTTCTTCCTATTATACTATATAGTCTCTTCTCCAACTCCTTACCTACTGACTGGTTTTTTGAGAAAGTTACCTGGAGAAAACTTGTGGGAAAGCATTCAAGTAAGCACCTATGTATTGGTAAGAGGTGGTGGTTTGCCTGAGCTTGCTGTGCAGGAAGTGTGCCGAGAGCACAGATGCTTTTTGTCTCCTTACCTTACTTTAAGCTGGTAATAGCTTTGGTTGATAACTGTTGTTTGAAGTGGTGAAATAACAGGTTTCTCTGTGGTTTTGGTGCACATTCAAGGAATTTTTAAAGACTATTTCTGCTTGGTATGTGTTCTGGTCAAAATTGTGGCTTTTATACAACTTGTCATTTAACTCTGTGGTGAAAGCCAAAAACATTTTTCTTTCAAACTAATGACAAAACATGTTTTCTAGGCTCTTATTTTTGTTCTTCAGGCAATCAGCAAACATTTATTAATATGTACCATGATCTGGAGATAAAAAGACAAAAATGAAATCCTACTTGCCCTCAAAATGATTACAGTCTTGGGGGGCCAGAGATAGCATGTCATAAAATATGTGCAAAATAAAATAGAATTTTTTGGAAGGAAGATACTACCAGATAGGGAATTAGAGCAGACTTAATGTAGAAAGTATGGCTTGAATTGTGTTTTAAAGGACACATGGGAATTTTTTTATTCAGAATTTAAACAACACTAAATAAATCAAGCCTTTCCATTTGTCTCCCATATTTTCCCCAACTTTCCGTATTACTTCCATTGAAAGGAAAGTGAAATCCATGTATGCAATGGGAAATCCCTTTGTTGACCATGTTTGAAAATATATGCATCATTCTACACCTTGAGTTCATGACCTCTCTGTCACAAAGTGGGTAGCTGATTTTGACATTGGTTCCTTGAGATGGTGGTTGGTAATTGGATTGATTAGTTTTAAATCTTTCAAAGTTGTTTTTATTTACAATGTAGTTACTTTATAAATTGTTTTCTAGGTTCTGCTCAATTCAGTTTGCATCAGTTCCTACAAGTCTTCCCAGGTTGATCTGAAACAATGCCTTTTGTTATAGATTTTAGCATAATAATATTGCATTATATTCATATAATATAGATTTTCTCCAGTTGATGCTATCTCCTTAATTTCCAGTGCTTTGCCATTACAAAAAGAGCAACTTTAAATATTTTTTTGTATATTTAAGTGAAATGGAAAATTCTAAAGAGGATAGAAGTGAGGAGGATATGTACTCAAGTCATTTCATAGCACTCTTCTTTCCTGCTAGTTTACTAATTTGTCCAAGAAAAGTTTTTGAGGTTAATAGGTGAAGGTTCCTTTGTAGATGTTAAACAACCATTTTTAAAATGATCTGTTTTAGAATTTTCTTAAGTATTGAATCCATGGTCATTCACAGGCCCTTAAGTTTACAGACTTTGTTCTCTTACCTTTAGCTAAGCTCTTAAATTCATGCTCTGTTATCTGGTCTTGCTTCCATCCTCTCTGTCCATTTCTGTTTTAAAAATCTGAATTGGTTGAAGAGTTCCCTGTTTGTCTTCATTGGTCTTTTTAGAGAAAACCCATTTTCCTTCCCCTCTGGAAAAATTTCAGTTTCCTTTTGTGTTTTCTTGTTTGTATTTTGAGGCAGATAGGTGATACAATGATGAGAGAGGAATCAGGAAGGACTTGAGTTCAGATATGGCCTTAGATCTGTATTAGGTGTGTGATCCTGAGTAAGTCACATAACTTATCTCTGCCTCAGTTTCTTCAACTGCAAAAAGGGGGAAATATTAGTTGACTTGGAAATTGATTGGTTATGTGGATTAAGCAAGGAGTTGAAGATGACATGGATATTACAAACTTGGGTGATTGGAAGAATAGTGGTGTTCTCAATAGAAATAAGGCGGTTTGGAAGAGGATTGGGTTTGAGAAGAAAGATATTAAGTTCTGTTTTAAAATATATTGAATTTGAGATAACTGCAAATATCTTTTGCAAAGTCCTCTGTACTTTGAAATGTCCAGTAGTTATTTGGTGATGTGTGACTGGTATAAAAGAAAAGATCTATAGCTGGTTTTAGATCTGGGAGTCATTTGCATAGGTATTAGTAGTAGGGGAACCAATGAGGTCCCTAAATGAGCATATCTAAAAAAGACCAAAGAGATAAGAGTCCAACCCAGAGTGTTGAGCATACTCCAGATTTAAGGCTGTAACATGTATGATGGTCCAACAAAGGAGACTGAAGAGAAGCAATTAAATGGGGAGGAGGCAAATCAAAAGAGCATATCATAAAACCAGAAATAAGAGTATTTTGTAAGAGATGTGTTATCAATAGCAATAAATACTTCATAGAGGTCAAGATAATCAGATACAGCAATTAAGAGATTGTTGATAATTTTGAAAGAAGAGTTTGATTTTGATTTAGGTGTGGAAAAAAGATTTCAAAGGATGGAAGAGTGAGGTAAGGGGAATTGGAGGCAAATGTAGACTTTTTTTATGTGACTTTGCCTGTGGAAGGGAAGCAAGATTCAGGATGCTAATTTGAGGAGATGGTACTGCCCAATGTGTTTTGCTAAGTAATAGGTGTTCTTATACATTTTAGAGGCAACCATTCTTTAATTAGTGTGAAGTTTTTACTCCAGTGGTTTTCCCCCCAATTCAACTTTGTTAAATTTTTATTTCATGTCCATCAAGATATAGATTCCCTCCCACTTCATGTTACATGTCCTCCATTTTCTTGACTTGTGATGATAAAAAATGGTGACAAAGTGTTTCACTCAGTAATTGGTGTACATAACTATGGACAAAAGCTTTATTAATATACTGTTGAGGATACAAAAGAAGTTGAAGCTTTATCCCTTACTCTTCAGGAGCTTACAGTCTATTTGGGGAAATAAAACATGACCTTGTATAAGTTTAATTGCTATAAGATCATATAGGTCATATAGCAAGAACTTGATAAATTGATGAAAATTAAGTAGCATGGATTGAGATTAGCCAGAAAATAATTCTTGGGTTGATTATTCAACAGGTCTTGGAAGAAATAATAAATGAATCAGCAATGCATTTTCAGAGCACCTAATATGTGCCAGATATTGTCATGCTGGGGTTTGAATAAGAACAAAACAAAATAAGAATAAAACTTTTGAGTTCTGATTCTATTGGGAATGGGGGGATGACACATACGCAAATATCTACAAAGTAAATATCTTAGTAATTATTTTTAAGGCTTTTTTGTTTGTTTATTTTATATTATTACAATAATCTTGTGAGATTAATCATAAAACCCTCCTTCCCCCTCAAAAGATGAGAAGCCTCAAGAATAGTGAGAGAAAAAAAAGATACTTCAGTCTGTGTTCCCCATCATGGCCACCAGAGAAGTTGCTTCAATATTTTTCTCACAGTTGCTGTTACTAGCTGTATTTTCCTCTACTCTAATCCTTTCCACTTTCATCTATTCCATTCTCTCCTTTCATCCTGTCCTGTTCTGAAGTGTATTGTATCTGAGTACCCTCTCCCACTATCTTCCTTCTCTTCTATCACCTTTTCCCCCCTCCCATCCCGTTCTTCTCATTTTTCTCTAGGGTAAAGATAGATTTCTATGCCATATTAAGTGTGTATGTTATTTCCTCTCTGAACCATTCCTGATGAGAATGAAGGGTCACTCATTCCCTCGCGCCTTCCCCTATTCCATTCCATTTTCAAAGAGTTTCTTGACTCTTAATGTGAAATATCTTAGTCCCTTCTTCCTCTCCTTTCTCTTCCTCCCAGTACTTTCCTTTATCACCCATTGACTCCATCTTTTTACAGCATCATACCATTATATTCAGCTCCTTCCTGTGCCTTGTCTATATATGCTCCTTCTAAACTGCTCTTATAAATGAGAAAATTCATATGCGTTATCAGCATCTTCTTCCCATGTAGGAATACAAACAGTTTGACATCATTAAGTTCCTCATAGTTAGTCCTTCTTGTCCACCCCTTCTGTGGTTCCCTCAAGTCCTGTACTTGGAGAGGAAACTTCCTACTCAGCTCTGGTTGTTTCAATAGGAAAGTTTGAAAGTCCCTGTTTCATTGAAAGTCTTTTCCCCAGACAGAGGATGTTCAGTTTTTCTGGGAAGTTGATTCTCGGTTGTAAACCAGGATCTTTTGCCTTCCGGAACATCATATTCCAAGCCCTATGAACCCTTAATGTAGATGCTGCCAGATCCTGTGTAATCCTGACTATAGAGCCACAGTAGTTGAATTGCTTGTTTCTGTCAGCTTTTAGGATTTTTCTTTCTGATCTGGGAATTTTGGATTTTGGTTATAATATTCCTGGAAGTTTTTCTTTTGGGATCTCTTTCAGGAATGTGATTGGTTAATTCCCCCAATTTCTATTTTATCCTCTGCTTCTAGATTCTCAGGGCAGTTTTGCTTATATTATTTCTTGAAAAATGAAGTCTAGACTCTTTTCCTGGTCATGACTTTCAGGTAGTCCAATAATTTTTAAATTATCTCTTCTGGATCTGCGTTCGAGGTCAGTTCTTTTTTCCAGTGAGATATTTCACATTTTCTTCTAATTTTTGTTTTTTTTTTTTGGAGTAGTTTTATTTCTTCCTGATTTCTTGCATAGTCTTCAGCTTCCTTTAGTTCCCTTCTGCATTTGAAGGAGTTACTTTCTTCAGAGTGCTTTTTTATCTCCTTTTCCAGCTGGCCAGTTCTGCTTTTTAGTCATTCTTCTCCTCATTTGCCTTTTGTGTTGCTTTTTTCCATTTGGCCTAAACTGGTTTTTATTATGTTATTTTCTTCAGTATTTTTTTTTGCATTTCTTTCATCAAGTTGCTGACTTGATTTACCTGATTTATCTGCATCACTCTCATTTCTCCTCCCAATTTTTCCTCTAACTCCCTTAATTTCTTTTTTTGAGCTCATCCATAGCCTGAACCCATTTTCTGTTTCTCTTGGAGTTTTGGATACAGAAGCTTTGGTTTTGTCATCATCTGAGTATATATTTTGATCCTCCATGGGACCAAAGTAACTTTTCTATGGTCAGCTTCTTTTTTTTTTGTTGTTTGCTCATTTCCTCAGTCTGTGACTGATTTATGGCACTTTCAAGGCTTTGAGGGGGTGGTTTGGGACAACCCATAGGGTTCTTAATTTCTCCAAGGTCTTATGAGAAGCTCTGACTGTCTCTTGCCTGAGTTCAGGCCCTCCCCTCTGCCCTGGAGCTGTAAGGAGGGTTCCTGCTTGGCTATGGTGGTATGGGGGTCTAGACTGCAACTTGGACCTGAGTGTGGACAAACAGCTGAGTCCTAGTCCAGGGGGAGCAGAGAGGACCCCCCCCCCCCAATCTATGGACTGAGGGCTCTGGACATGCTGGGTGGCTCTGCTGACTCCCGCTGCAGGTTTTCACCGCAGGGCTACTCTGAGGCCAGAGCTCCGCTCCACACACTCTGGTGCACCAGTGTTCTCTCACCACCCCTTCTGGCTGTCCCTGATGATCCCTGGGCCAGGAGGTCTGGAAACTGCCCCCTCTGCCAGAGACCTAGGTGCCTGGACCCAGGCCTGGCTGTGCTACACTGTGGTTTCACTGGTGGAACAGACCTTTCCTGTGGAACTGGGAAATTGTATCACTCAGTCTTTCTGAGGGTTCTGCCCCTCAAAATTTTGACTAGAGTCATAATTTCATAGCTTTTGGAGTTTTTTGGAGAATGAGTTTCTGGAATTCCTGTCTTCATGCTGCCATCTTGGCTCCCCCCCCCCCCCCAAAAAAAAGACCTAAGTGATTTTTTAAGGAACAGTCCTTTAAATTTTATATTCATTAATTTTCCCTGGGTGGCTGCTCTTTTTAAAGTTGTTCTTTGTTTTTCCAGTCCTGTAATCAAAGTGATTTTCTTCCCTTCAGTTTTGGAGTTCAGGGGGAAAGAATGTAAGAGAAAGTGGCTTATTTTAATTATCTTGTTTTTGTGCAGTCTTTCCACAGAAAAGGAGTCATATTCTATGGGTTTACCTTTCTGTTAAATTTATTTATAGTTTAATTTTTTATAGAAATTGTCATTCATATCAATTCATGGAGTAGGGAATACTGTTGTAACTATGTATTTTCCTCTGTAACAAAATAGTAAAATATTTATGAACATCTGCAAAGCAGCTGTAATAAGTTTTTGTTTACTCAGGATTGCTTTAGTGACTCAAAATGATTTGTTTACAGCTTTTACAAAATTTAACATACAAAGCCAAGAATTGAGCTAGTATTAGGGCTCCTTGTAATGCCAGCTTATTTTAGTTATGTGGACATTGGAGAGGAGTATAGTTTTATTTCTAGATTTGTTCATTTAAGAGCATCTATCCTCTGCTGGTTTATATTGTTAATGATGAGTTGTTCTAGATGGTTTTACATATCACTAAATAGGACTAATTATGAATATGCACATAATTTTAGATGTTTGGAGAATACAGAATGATTTTCGATGATGCTTGTGTATTTATGTATATATTATATATATATCTATCTATATAAATCAGTGTTTTCCTGTTTCTATACTCATGACCCTTTGAGGGAAGTCTCTGTTTGAGCTGGAAAATAAAAGTTACTATTTAAAAAATAAAGTCCTTTGTGCTGGCATTGATATTGCTGTGAGAGAAGGGGGGAAGCAACTTTGAGTTCCCAAGAGCAACTTGTTGGAAGATAGAATATTTTTTCAGGAATGACTTGGAGCAGACAGAGGTCATTCAACAGATCAAAAAATTTTAGATTATTAAACATGCCATTAATATTATGTGTTAGCAGCCTTTCAACTATGCCTGACTAAATAGACCTTGTCTTTGAAATTCACAGCAATGCCTAGACCCCTGCTGGCTTCTTGTCCCTCCTGCTAACACACATCTGTTTTTGCTCACTCACCATTGTGTGTTCAGTGACTTGGTCACTTCCTTAGGTCCCTTTTATGGGGAACAACTCATGCCATTTAGGACTTCGAATACCCGAGTTTGTGGTTAGTTGAACGGGAGGTCTCAGGGAAATGCAAGGTAAACTTGCCAGAGAAACAAATGATGGTAAAAAGAAAAGACTGCGTCTTAGTGTTATAGTTCAAACTTGTGAGGGAAGTACCAGGGTAGTTTTTGGTTTTGTTTTTAGCTATGGACATTCCCAATTCAAAGAGTGGGTCATTTGTAAATCAAATCACTGCATATTTTGTCTTTTTTTTTTGTTAAAAAAAGTATTTTCTACAAATTTTATTAAAGTACAATATAATCTTAAAATAATTATAGAACATAGGTATTTATAAATAATAAAAATAACCATAATAGCAAATTCATGGATTGAGTGGGCTTGATTTTTTGGTGCAGTTTCTCAAAACATGGTGTCTTTGACACTGCTGTCCATAATTTTTCTACTATTTAAAAGTTTCTTTTACTAATTTTTCTTTCACCTTTCCATTGAGCAAAGAAAAAGAAAACTGCAAGTATGCATAGTATAGCAAAATTAATTTCCACATAGACTGTGCTCCCAAAATGTATATCTTTCAGCATTTAATGTTCATCATTTCCCTGGCAGGTGATAAGTAGCATTTTTCATCTTCATTTTTTTGGTGGGGGGGGATTTCTGGTTGATCCAAGTTATGAAGTCTTGCAAAGCTGTTTTTTCTTCATAATGTTACCATTATATATACACTACTAATTTGATTCACTTTGTAATGCATCAGTTCATAGAGGAATTCCAAGTCTTTTTCTTAAATTGTTCCATTAATTTCTTATGACATAGTAATATTGTATTATTTTTATATGCCACATTTTATTTAACTATTCCCCAATAGGACATTATTTTTATTGCAGTATTTTGGTAGATGAGACCTGATAGAATTAAAGCACAGTGATTAGTTTCTAAGTTAATCCACAAAAGCATGTTTTAATCTGTAGCCCATACTAAAGTTGATACAGAAGAAAAATAAGAGAACATTCTGTGCTTTTGGATATGAGTATACACATGTATACAACTGTTAGGTGGATGAGATTGACCCCTCTGAAGAAGCAATAGCAACCCATATTTAATTTTAACTTAAGAAAGCCGGGCAGGCACTAAAAATAAGAGGATTGCTTAGGGAAGAGGTGTTTTAGAATGATAGTATATAGTTATGTATATCTGACATGATTAATTAAGGAATTGTGATAGGAGACTAGAGCTTGTTATTGGGAATCTGTCATCTCCTTTGGTTCTGCTCACTCATTTCTGACTTTTTTGGAGATAAATGATATATCTAGAAGAAATCTGGAATATTATCTATTGATTTTTAAATTTTGATCAGGCAACTGAAAGACTTGGGGACTCAGGTAGTATTCTCATGTCTTCAGAATGCATAGTTGTGACTTTGGAAGAGAGGAAAGAATGGGAAAGTAATTGTGCCAAACAATAGGATTTTGTTTTCTGAACATTGTCTTCTGATAGACAAAAAAAAAAAAAAAATGAAACAAACCCTTATAATAACTAGAAAGAGCATGCCTGTCAGGAAAGATGCATTGAACTACTACTGATCAAGGAGATTCTAAGGTCAAATTTGAGAAGGCAGGAAAAAAGTCCCAGAGAAAATTATAAAAATAACTACTACAAAAGATACTATGGACATCCTTGGAAGGAAATTGACCATCTTCCAGGTGAAGGATCAGCCTGTTAAGGAGGACCCTTGGCGAGGAACCTGCCAGCAGTGACTAAAAGAACCGCATGTGATTTTGTCACAGGACAATCTATTCATTTTACCATTCTAGAGATGGATAATGGAGGGAGTCATCTCTTGCCATATAATGGGGAAAATTGCGGTAAGCTTATGAGTGGTGGACCACTCCACCTTTTAAATCTCAGCTGGAATAGAATCAGTGCAGGTGCTTTGCTGATTCAAACCTCTTCTTCAGTTGGAACTTCAGCTAGGGAGACATTGACTTCAACCTGACGTTAATGATCAGTGACTTCATCATTGATTGATGGCAGTCTGAGAATGCTATGGAAGTATTCAGTCCATCTTTCTAGGATGTTATCAACTCTGTCAGCACTGAGTAGTTGAGATGCAACATGGGTCTTTGGCCCATAAATAGCCTTCAGGGTAACCTAAAAAATGTTTTGGATTGTTAGTAATTAGCACAAAACTGAATTTCATCTTCCTTTTACTGAGGAAAGAACCCTGCATCTCTCTAATCTTTCCTCGTTCTTTACCTTTTAATGGAATTAGATGCTATCTTCTTAGAGTTGAATGAAATATCCTGCTAGTAATCCTGTGAAGTTCTCATTTATCAGTTTCTGAATTACTCCATCATTTTTGTTACCAGTCTTGGTGCTTGCGAGTGTTCTGACCCACATGAACAAATGTAGTACTATATACCAAATCTCTGAAATTTGCCCACTCCTTTTCTTCTCCATTGTTGCCGGCTGTGTGTTGGTTCAACTTTCCCTCCAACTTAGCATAAACTGTTCCCAAACAGAGAAGTTCTCTAATTTGTTGACATTCATTCTTCTGGTAGTCATTTTACCTTGGCACCACTGCTTCTGTGGAGTTTGAATATTTAACTTTGAGAGGATAAGTCTATGATCAGTCCAGTATCCTGCACCATACCACTTACATCCTGACTATCTCTTTTCCTTACAATCATTCACAAAGTTTATTAAGTGCCACTTTGTTGCAAGGGGGTATCCATGAAGTTTTATTGTGTTTAGGTAAATGGAAGAAAGTGTTTGTGATAGAAAGTTTTGAGATCCACAAGTCTTCAGTAGCAAGTGATCATTGCTGTTGCTGTTTCCAGCTCCATTCTTCCCAAAGATTCCCTGCCATGTCTGATAGCCTGAGCCTACTCTAGGAGTAGAGTCACCCAGAATTAAAAGCTTGTTCTGTTTTGGAACATTGATGATAAAGGTCCCCAGGCCTTCATAAAAATTTTCTTTGACTTCATCAGGGTTCGTTTTGGTGGCAACATAGATGGTGGTGTGGCATTTTCCTTCAAGTGGCAATTGTATTGTCATGGGCCTATTGTTCACTCCTTTTGGTAGGCATACAAGCAGCATGTATTCTAACATTGGAACAACACAGAAAAGATTAGCATGACCTGTGCACAAGACTGCCAGGCATATTCATGAAGTGTTCCATATTGACTAGATTAGCTTTGATTGTAAATGCTACACCAAATTCATGGTGCTACACTTTACTGCTCCCACTCCTGAAATATGTGTTATTTGCCAGTCTTGTTTCACTCAGTGCTACTATTTGGATAGGATACCTGCTGAGTTCTCTTGCAATAAGAACTGTTTGTCTTTTGGGTCAATTGTGTTGTCTATCATTCTTTGCTCTGATGCTGAGTGGAATTTTCTTTGAGATTTTTGTATCTTTTTTTGTGTGTGTGTCTCGATTGTAGAGTGGGATCCCCATCTGCTGAGATGATCAAGCCAGGGTTGTGGAAGCAGACAAGTTTTAGGGTGCCTTTTCTAGCCCCTTCTTTACACATATTTTAAAAGACTTCTCAGACCCTCTGGGGCTGCTGGTGGGAAAATGATCCTATGACCTGGTGTGTAGGGTTGTAACTACAGCTTCCTAGTGTATCTGCACCTGCTTTTTCATCACCACAACAGGACTTTGAAATAGGAATGGTAAAATATGGGTGATGTCTTTTGATTCATTCATAAATTGAATTTAAATGAGGCAGAATTGGATGGAGTCTTAGACCTGATTTCCTCTTCCAAAGTCATCATGGTCCAGTGACAGAACAACTCCTGTTTCAGTTGCTGTCATGAATTGTTCTCATCCACCCTACCAGGGGAAGACTTGGGGTGGACACCCTCCCCCCCCAAGTCACTGATGGACTTGAGACCCTCTTGGTTACCCTGTACCTGGTTTAGCCCATTTGTTGAGCTGGTTTACAAGAAGTAGTTTCTGTGCATGCTACAGATTCTTGGAGGTACAGGTGAGTTTAGGTGGATCAGGTGAACACCAAAGGAGGAAAGCAGCCCTGAAAAGGCTACCTACATACTGGAGATACTAATTTGTTCTGAACATGCCCTATCTCCCACTTCTATCCTATATGTACACAGAATATGGGAAAGAAAATGAACTTGAAAATTCTAACCTAAGGAGCAAATCAGTGGGATGTGAGGGACTCCTGAATTGGATGTGACAGCATTTATTCTGAAGAGCAGGGTTTTTTCCTTTGTATCCCAACAGTGTCTGACTCGCGTTAGATGCATAATAAATAAATGCTGAATAAATGCTTGTTGTCTGGTTCAAACCTTATTTTCTCTCTTAAAGCCTTCCTCTCAAAAGAGCATTGAACTTCTTACTTTTCTTCCCTTCTCATCATTTCAGAATCCTTTGGTGTCCATTCTTCCTCAACCTCTCCTCTTTTTCCTCATTTTCTTGTGGAGACAGCCCTTCTTCTTGCCAGTATAGAAAAAAAATTCTGTACTTGCATGTTTTAAGCACAAACTCAGTGGAAATACTTATCATTAATTTAGATTATTGTGATATTAAGTATTTTTACTTAGAAATCTAAAGACAGGCAGAGTTTACATGACTGAAAATCTCTTGCCAATGACATTTTAAGATTAAAATTTTTATTATTCTTTTTTATTTAAGGTTTTTTTTTTTTTTGCAAGGCAAACAGGGTTAAGTGGCTTGCCCAAGGCCACACAGCTAGGTAATTATTAAGTGTCTGAGACGGGATTTGAACCCAGGTACTCCTGACTCTAGGGCTGGTGCTTTATCCCACTATGCCACCTAGCTGCCCAATTTATATTATTCTTATGGATGAAATTCCAGTAGATGAAATTCCAGTTAGTATTGAGCAAGGGCTCACTCACAGTTTAGGTAATAGTTCAACTAACAGTTGGCTTCATCAAAAAGAATAATAGTCACCTAAATTTCCCCACGTGCTTATAAAATCATTTTCCTAGAAACATTAAATCTTTCATTGACCACTCCCTTTAAGAATTCTCCTTTAGATCTGGTCAAAGGTGAATTTTAGAGATACTTTCCTTAAATAAAATAATCACATTTCCTAAAAAGAAGGTGGTTAGTTTTTAAACTAGGATACTTTGTTTTATTTTTTATTTTTATAATCAGTTCCAAATTCTCTCACCCTTTACCCCGCCCCCCAGAAGGAAGAAATATGATAAACATTATACCCCTCCATTCACCTTAGTTCAAGATCTCATCACCTATTGTCTAGATTATTCCATTAACTTCCTAATGGCTCTCTGTGCTTTAAGTTTTACTTTATTTTGGTCTAGTCTACACACATTTCTGCTAAAATATTTTTCCTTAGATGTGTATCTGGCCATGTGACACTCCATTCTAGTGGCATTACAATAGAGAATAAACTTCTCTATTTAATAGATAAAATCATTTGGAGGAAGTCCTCCAACTTTTTGTGGAAGACTCTTAGGCTGCCTATTGTGGTTCACTTTTGCCTGGTAAATGTCCCTTGCTGAAGGAGGGAATAGTCTCTGTCTTTTGTAAAAGATAAAGGAGGAGGGGCCTCTGACAATTCAAATAGAAGAGCAATTGGCCTTGAATTTATGTATACTTGAAAACACAACCTGGGTCCTATGGTCTCTTATTCAGGATCGGACCTAGAACTAAAAGAGATCCTATCCAAAGTCAAAAAGTTGGAGAAATGGGGATTTAAACCTAGGCCCAGTGGATAGAGTGCCAGGCCTGGAGTCAGTAGGACTTGAGTTCAAATTTGACCACTTAACCCTGTTTGCCTCAGTTTCCTCATTTATAAAATGAACTGGAGAAGGAAATTGAAAACCACTCTTATTTTTGCCAAGAAAACTTCAGATGGAGTCTTGACATGTCAGATACAACTTCCAAATCTGTAAGCATTCTTTATAGAGTTCCACAAAACCTACTCCCTGCTTTTTCTTTTCCTACTGCCCTCAATCTTGTTCAGCCTTATTGCCTTACTTCTGGGCTATTATAATTATCTCCTTAATTAGTTCTTACTGTCCAATCCAGTCTTATTTTTTAAAAAAAAATTTTAATTTTTAAATTAAATTTATTCTTTGGTTTAGTTTGGTACATTAGTTATTTTCTAACATATCTCTTCTCCATAGTTCACATTTACAGAAGAAAAAATTGAGAAAAAGCAGCCAAAAGTGCATTTCATACTTTTAATAGATACTGATCTTCTGTTGCTGATAAGATTCTTGCCAAAGTCCTTCTCAATAGACTGATCCTTCACCTGGAAGTTAGTCACCTCCCTGAGAGCCAATGTGACTTCAGAAAGGGTTGAAGAACAGTTGATATGGTGTTTAGCTGCCTGACAACTCCAGGAAAAATGTCAGGAACAGAACAGAGGTCTTTGTACAATGTTTGTAGATATAACTAAAATAAAGCCTTTGATACTGTCAGTCATGAGAGTTTTTGGAAAATTATGTCAAAATTTGGTTGCATGTGTCCTAGCTGCCATGCTTTTTAGGATGATATTTTCAGCCATGACATCAAAAGTCTTAACTGAGGATGAACATCAAGGTCAGCTACTGCACTGATGGCAAATTCTTCAACTTGAAAAGGCTATAAGCCAAGACCAAAGTCCTTTGAGGGAGTGTTGGTGCATAATCTTCAGTTTGCAGATGATTGTGCCCTCAATGCAGCCCCTGAAGCTGAGATGCAGCAAATTTTGGATCGATTCTTTGCTGCTTGTACTAACTTTGGTCTAACAGTTAACATCAAGAAAACAGGTGCTCCATCAGTTACAGCCAGTGGAGAAGTTTTGAGCACTGTGGATAAGTTCACTTACCTTGACGGTGTCCTTTCCAAGGAGGTACACATTGACAATGATGTTGACATGTATTGCTAGAGCTAGCTCAGTATTTGGTATACTCCAAAAGAATGTGTGGGAAAGAAGAGATATTAGACCGACTTTCAAAGTCTACAGAGCCGATGTGCTGACCTCATTGTTATATGCCTGTGGAACCTAGATAGTCTGAACATACCCTGTCCCCGCCAGGTCAGGAAACTAAATCGCTTCCATTTAAAATGTCTTAGAAAGATTCTAAAGATCACCTGGCAGGAGAAGATACCGGATACTGAGATCCTTTATTGAGCTAAACTGCCAGTCATTGAAATGTTACTACAGAGAGTGCAACTATAATGGCCTGGACACATTTTAGAATTCCATAAGTATGCTTTTCAAGAAAACTATTCTGTGGAGAACTCACATAGGGCAGGCATTCAGAAGCGGCAGGGGGGTCAGAAGAAGCAATACTGAACACTGAAGGTCTCAAAAACTTTACAATTGACACTGGCACCAGACCCACCCAGCATGACATACCCTCATCAGAGCGGCTACTACTCTATGAACAAGGCAAAATGGAAGCAGCTCAAAGGAAATGGGACATCCGTAAGTTTAGAGTAGCCATGTTCACATGGACTTTTTGTGCCTGACCTGTGGTAGACCATTCCGAGCTTGTATTGGTCAGTTTGGCCACAGTTGGACACACTATAATTTGTTTCAAACCATAGTGATATCATTTTGGTCGTCTTCAATAACTAAGGACAAGAACCAACCAACCAGCTACTGATCTTCAAATGCTACAGTCTGAGCATACATACTCTGTTGCTCAAAAAACTTGATACTCAAATGGATCAATAATTTTGTAATCAATAATCATTGATGTTTTATTGTGTGACCTTGTTTTATTGACATTGGATACTTTAGACATATTTTTCCTAAAATTGGGGGATTGTTTGTTGTAGGATTATCTTCTTCCCATCCTGCTTTGGGGATTTTTTTTCATTTAGATTTCTTTATGGAGAAAGAGCCATGGGATGTTTGAGGATAGATGAAAAAGTTTAGAGGAGCTGCTTTGGTCAGTAGGATGGTGAGTTAATTAAGGAGGTGTAAAAGTTTTGCGTTACTGAAGTGAGATCTCAGTTGAAATTATAAGACAAATCTGTAGTGGATTCAGTCACAGTATTGTTTCATGATTTGTTACAGCAGGATTATAGGGAGGGAAACATGGACTAGGGGATTTGGGAGACACCAGTAACAGCATCTTGCAAAAGGTAGGATTTGAGTCATGAATGAAACTACAATAACCTTGGGGTGGAAGAAAGGGGGTGGAATTTTCAAAGCATGAGGACTGGGGAAGAGGGCATCCTGTGAAGAGCTATGGAATCCTGAAAACAGTAGGGGGTCATTTAAGGACTTGGAGGAAATTAAAATGTAGGAGGCCAGGAATGGACCAGGTTGTGAAAGGATTTTTAAATTAAGATCAAACAGAGGATTTTATATTTGATTCTGGAAATAATAGGGAGTCATTGGATTTTTTTGAATAAGGGAGTGACATGTCACATCTTCCTTTTCACTAATAAAATCATCATGGTTCTGGCCTTTTGATAATTCCATGGATCTTGGTGAAACCTTTCATTTCAATACCTTTAGTGGCTGCCAAAGAACCAGCAGAAGTTACACTTGGACAAATCTTGCTTCCCTGAACTGTGACTGTAACGGAGTTGTCTTAAGATTATTTCTGAAATGAGAGGGATATACTCAAAAAGTTTTTTTGGTTTTTTTTGGCGAGGCCAAGGGGCTTAAGTGGCTTGCCCAAGGCCACACAGCTAGGTAATCATTAAGTGTCTGGAGCCGGATGTGATCTCAGGTACTCCTGACTCCAGGGCTGGCGCTCTATTCGCTGCGCCACCTAGCCGCCCTATACTCAAATTTTTTAGGAGACATTTTGAGTATAATAAGAATTTTGATTTTATTTGTATGTATTACTTAAACATTTACCATGTATAACCCTGTGCTGTTATTTTTATTAGGTTTCTACCTTTTTTTTTTTTGGCAAGGCAATGGTGTTAATTGACTCAAGGTCATACAAACTAGGTGACATGAAGTATCTGAAACTGAATTTGAACTCAGGTCCTCCTGACTCCAGGCCCAGTGCTCTATCCATTGTGCCACCTAGTCACCCTGGTTTCTATCTTTTTTTATGTTGTTGACAAAATTTTTTAGTGTTAATGTCCCTAATCTCATTTCTCCCATCAACTGTGTAGATTTTGTTATATGATTTTTGCATAGCATGATGCTTTTTGAAATGCTTATGTGTTCCCATACAACAGAACTGAATGTACTGGCACAGTAGCTTCTGAGCCCCTTTGGATATATTTCTCACTTACAAACATTCTTCATAATTCACTTAGTAGAATGAGTGAGAACAGAAAAAAATCAAAAGAGTTAACCTAAAAGTCTGAGGAATGTTCTTTCTACCTTTGCATACAAGACACCTCTGGCTTATATCTTTAGGGAAATGTGTCAGGTGTGCTCATGAGTTGGGAACTGGCACTGTAGGTTGGGAGGTCCTTGTTTCCTTCAGGAAAGCTATATACCACATGAAATTGCTTCTCTGCTGGTTGCTCTCCTTGTCTTTTGAACCCTTCTGGGCAAGACTGCTCCTCTTCTGCTCTTAAACTGATAAAAATAGAGGCAAGCTCTTTTAGTTTGCAAGTCTATTTAAAAGGGTGTAGACAAAATATCCTTATACTTTAGTAAAACAAAACAAAGCCACCCCACTCCCCATCAATATTATACATGTTCACTGGCAATTCTTTTAAGCTAGAGAACCATAAACCTAAGTTCTGCAGACAACAGGGGTTTCTGTTTTATCCTCTCCTGTAAATGCAGTGTCTGTATGGTTTTTTTTTTAAATTTTTTTTTAAGGTTTTTGCAAGGCAATGGGGTTAAATGGCTTGCCCAAGGCCACACAGCTAGGTAATTATTAATTGTCTGCAGCTGGATTTGAACTCAGGTCCTCCTGACTCCAGGGCTGGTGCTCTATCCACTGCCACCTTGTCGCTCCCCCCCCCCTTTTTAAATTTTGATAAATCCAGTTGATTGGAGACTCAAGGTTGATCCTATCATTCATTCATCAAATGTATATTATTGAATAAGAATTTCAGAAGAGAAATGACTTGATTAGGAGGAGAGAGGGTAGTGTTGTGGAAGAGTCAGCATTAGGGCCATCCTCAGAGTTATAACTAAAAGGAAGGGAACTCAAAACTCATCTAATCCAGTTTCTTCATTTTACAATAAAACTGACCTAAGAAATGTTCAAAGATTTTTTCAAAGTCATATTATAAGTGTTAGAATCAGGATTCAAATTCAAGTCCTTTGACTCTGGATCTGACACATTCTAAACCATATTCCCTCCAACTTTTAATTTGGGCATTTAACTCTTGAATATTATTGGTCCCTTTTCCATTTTTCTATGATTGATTGAACCTGAATGTATATATTTCATATTCATCTACAGAAACTAATGAGATTATGAGAGAGTGGGTGTACTGAGAAGAGGAAGGACAGAATCTTGCATTTAATTGGTGGGAAGATAGAAAATAATGCATCAAAGGGAGATGTCAGTCTTGAGAGAGCAGTGTCATAAAAGCCAAGAGATGAGAGACTATCCAGGACAAAGGGGCTAATACATTGTAGGAAGCTACAAAGAGCTTTGGATGGAATGAGGACTAACTAAGGGCATTGAGATCATTGTAACCTTGGGTGATCACTTTCAGTTGAGTCATAAGAGTATTAAGCCACATTTCAAAGGAATGAGAAGTTAGTAGGAGTGGAACAAATGGACACATTGAATATAAATAACTGTTTTTGGAAGTTTGGCTATGAAAGGGAGAATTATAGGATGGTAGCTTAAGATGAAGTCAAAGTCATTAAAAAAGAGGATACTTAACCATGTTTACAGGGGACTAAGAAGGAACCACTGGATGAAGAGAGAACAATAAAGAAATATTTACTGACTTCAAAGGGGCTGCAGCATACTTTTAGTATGACCAATATGATGTAAGGGATAATTCTGAAAATATCATTCAGACACATGTAAGTGAAAGATAGTGCAACCTAGAGAAAACTTAAGTGTATTGAATGCATCATCTGTTGAGGATCCATCATAGAAAAGCTGATCAGGGAGCCAGCAAGGTGACGCAGTGACTAGAGAACAAACTGGAATTAGGAGGACTTACTTACTTAGCTATGTGATCTTGGGTAAGTCATTTAACCCCATTGCCTTGCATCAGCCCTCCCCCCCCCCCCAAGGCAAAAGAAAAATGAAAAACCAATCAGCATTACCTAAGATGAAATGATTTGGTATTAGTTACCATCAGTGAAGGTAATGCCCATATCAATGAAATGGTTAGTTTAATAGAAGGAGCTGAAAGTTTTGTTGTTCACAACTTTTGTAACTCTGTGGATTGTGGCATTCCAGATCATTTTATCTTTTACTATCTCCCCATATCTGCCCAAACTTATGTTCCGTTACTTTCATGACACTGTCTTTTCATCTCATCCTCTGCTGTCTCTTTTGCCTTCCATCTTTTCCAGTGTCACCTTTTTTCAATAAAACCCATCGTCTCAAAATGTGGTCATAGCATTTAAGTTTCAACTTCAAGTACTTGTCCTTCTAATGAGTAGTCTGAATTTCTAAAAATATTGACTGATTTGATCTCCTCATTGTCCAGTCAGCACCACAGTTTGAAAGCATTGATTCAGTGGCATTCACCCTTTCCTTATAATCCAATTCTTGCCATCCATACATTGCTACTGGAAAACCATAGCTTTGACTATATAGAATAACTTAGTATGATGTTTAAATTAGCTATAGCTTCCCTTCGAAGGAGTATTTTATAGCTGTATTTGATTTTATAACTGTACTCTCAGATTTCATTGCTTTTTTTCTACTTAATCCACTAAAAATACTGGTTTATTCAAGTGTTTTAAAAAAAAATCCATTTCTCAAAAGCCCCCTCCCCATTGAGAGAAGGGGGGAAAAACCAAACAAACTTGGAAAAACAATTTCCTGATTAACTTATCTACATAAACCAGCAAAACAAATTCCTACATTAGCTATCTAAAAGTGTCTGTGTCTTCATTTAAAATTCAATACCTTTCTGTCAGGAAAGTACTCTTGGACTCAAGTTTTGTCACTCTATTGATCACAGTTCTAAAGTTGCTTTTATCTATTAATTTTCTTATCATTGTATGAATCATTTTTTTCTTAGTACTGCTCAGTACTGTTGAAAAAATCCAACACTCTGAAATCAAAAACTTTAGAAACCATAGAAATAAAGGAACCTTTCCTTAATAGGATGGTTCAAAAGTCAGTGCAATTTTAAGCAACTAAAGTTATAAAGCTTCAGACCACACTAAGTCTTGGGCTACCCTGTATATAGTAAAATAGTATTTTTCAAAATATAAGAACAATTTCCAGCAAGATTGGGATAAAGCCAGAATGCGCCTTATCACTAATGTAAGGTTAAATCTATGTACTTTGACTTTATAAAAAGAATTTTTTAGGGCAACTTTTTTTTTAAACATGGGAGGTGGGAATTTTGTCTCTGATATAGTATTCTGAAAATTGAGTACCACTTGCTGTCCTTTAATTTAGAGAATTCTTAGAAGTTTGCTAAAGGAAGCAATTTAAGTATGGTTCTTAACGCATCTAAATTCAAATCTACTGATTTTTTCCCATAATAATAACTTTTATCCTGTTAATTTCAAGCATGAAATGTTACTCTTCACAAATTCAGCAACATCAGAAATGATCAAAGTTGATATTGTTTTTGAACTTTCATATTAGTATATATCTATTGAAATGAAAACATGTTTATATTTTATTATGCTTTGTAAACCTATTTTCCTATATGCTCTTTTACTTATTTCTCTTTTTTGCTAAAATGATGTTGGTAATTCAGTTAATTGTGAAGTCGGATAAGAAAACTAAAGATTTAAATTTTAACTTTTCTACTTATGCCTATTTGTGAATCTCCCCCTTATCATTTTTTGTTGCTCAACATGTAAATATTTTGTCTTTCCTCTTATTATCTCTTCTTAACTAAATTGTCTCCAAAGATTGTTTATATAGGTAGTAGGTGTGTTTCTAAGTATGTTTCAGAAAACTTTGAGGAATTTCTGCCCACCTACTAGGTTTCCCCCTAGAGGGTGTGTGAGAACATTTTAAACAGCCAAACATTTATCACATAAATAGAATACCTATTAGTGTGTGTGTATAGGTATAACCTATTGAAAGTACTGACCAAGGATTCTTTTGAGAGACTCACTCTTGACAGAACTAGAAAAAAATATCTCACTAAAAGAATTAAAAATATTTTCATTGAAGTTAATTTGAAAGCTGTTGGAGCTGTTCTCATTTCTGCTATATGGACAGCTAGTGCTTATCTTTTGTATTTTCTTTGTATTACATCTCACTGAGGTGGGCTCTCTTGATACAAGTCCTCCCAAGCAGCCTCTCTGTACCTAAAGTAGACTGTGATAGAATAAATGATCTGTTTGGAAATGTAGAAAGGAGGTTCAAAGTAAACTCTTGCTTGATTGAGGAGATAATAAATTCCATTTTAGTGTATCTTCAAAGTTCTGGCAGATTACTTCTCAGGGACAATTAAAACAAGAGGCAAGACTCAGTCTTAAGAGGATTTTTAAAAATGAAATTCAGGTGTTAATTGAACATTAATTTTTGTCTGCTACTATGCTAGCTGTTATGGAAAAAACTATGTCATGGAATTATTTTGAATTAGTGGTATCAAACTTACATAGAAATGGGAGCCACAAAATTACACAAAGATCCCCACAGGCCACGTAATGACTTGGAAAGTCACATATTTTACATTAACAGTTTATGCTGTTTATATTTATTTCATTAAATATTTTCCAACTGCATTTTCATTTTGTTTGGCCACATTTGTGGGCCAGAGGGCCTTGTGTTTGACACCTCTAATATAGAATATTGGTGCATTACCTGCACTGATGGTAACTAAATCCAAATCATTTCATCTTATGTAATGACATGAACATTGGGATGTTAGAGAGAACCTACTCTCACTTTATTTTACCAAAGAGAAAACATAAAAATGTTTTAACTAGCTCAGGACCACAAGATCTAGAACTCAATTGCCATCGTCCTTTTCTTAGCACTTTAAAAGCACTTAGGGACCTTATTGATACTCTCAGTACACTCTTGCCCCTCTATTTGGAGGACTTCAAGAAAGAACAAAGAATTTTTTCCCTAAGAAGGAATGTTTAAAGAAGGCGCCCAGGCCAGCCATCTCTTAATTTCCTCTCAGCTTTGAACTGAACTCCTTCATGATGAGCACATTCTCCCCCTCTCTTTTTCAGCTTCTTGGTCTTCTCCTTGAGGGCAGCAGTGACTGTCTTTTCCTTTTTTGTATTTGTCTTTCCATCACATAACACAATGCCTGTTACACTATAGATATTTAATAAATGTTTGATTGACTGATTAAGGAACCCAGAATCTCCTTGGTGGTTGATAACACACCAGGAGCATTTATAGAACACTGTAGCAAAGTTTATAATTATAATTTAATACTTTCTACTAATCTAATCTTCCTGAATTTTATCTAGTTGATGGCCTTCTTGAGTTTTTTGTTGTCTCCCCAAAATCTATCACCTGATGACCTACACTCAGGTAATGTCAGGTAACCTGTGTTAACCTACTTTTCAATTCATATTTTGAATTCATATTCACATTCGAAGGCTTTCAGCTTGGTGGGTTGTTTTGGAGCCTGGCTTTTACTGATGTGGCCATGGAGAGCCCAGTTTCTTAGAGTAGGGCATTAGTGGCTAAAATTGATAGAACCAGACTGTTTTGTAGTTCAGAGAAGACCAAGAATCTTGTGATTTCCTAATTAAGAAAGGCTTAGCAGAGGTGCTGTAAATAAGAAGTGACTTTTGACTTTTAGGTTTATTTGGGATTCCTTTTTTCTTAGGTTAATTTGAAAAATAATGAACATGAGGCTGCTAGGTGGATAGAGCAGTGGATAGAGCACCAACCCTGGAGTCAGGAGGAACCGAGTTCAAATTTGACCTCATATACTTAATAATTAGCTAACTGTGTGACCTTGGGCAAATCACTTAACCCCATTGCCTTTCAAAAACTAAACAAAAAAATGATGAAAGAATGGTTTCCTCTTTGCTCTCCCTTAAACAGATAGTCTTTAAAGTACATTTTCTTAAGACTACATATGCACAAAATATCTATTTCTTTGTTGCAGTAGCATTTTTATTAAATGTTTATTCTCTCTTATATGGATTTTCTGGTTCCATCTTGTTTTTTGTGATTATAATTCCATATTGAATAGAAGACTTTAGGAGCTATCTCTTGTGGGTGGACATGACAAGTGGGACTGCTAAGATGAAGTGACTATCAAATAGGACTTTGCTTTTGATAAGCCAGTATTCTATTAACATTTACCAGATTATATTTGTTTTGTTCACTGAAGGGTGATATTGCAATGGCTGCCTATTTCCCTATTTCTTGGTGAAATGCTCAGTGATGAAATGTGAAGAGTACATTAACACCCCGACCTTGCTTGTCTAGACCTATTAACTATCAAGTTTGTAGTTTTCTGCCTGTGAGTGAGCTTTCATTTTTGAATGATCACTCATTTTTTATTGCTTGAGGTTTTAAATTTCCAGTGGATCATCCATTGTGTACCATCATTCTGGTGAATGAAGAAAAGATCAGGAAAAAATAACTAATGAGCTATTCAGTTTTCTCTTTCTTGGGATGCCAGCAGAGTTTAATGTTTGAAGTACTCACTTTTAGACATTTGAAAACAGTGACATTTAGCATTTGGTATAAGATAAAGATTTTAACCATTTAATTATAGTATATAAGCAAAGGAATAATTGTCTATGAGTTTGTTAGGAGAGAAGAAATTGAAAGTTAGTGTTCAGATTTCTATGGTGGGGAGGGGGAGAATTCTTTTTTCTAGTCCAGGAAAACTTTCTGGAAGAAATATTTTTTCTGGAATTTGAACAGGCACTCAAATTTTGCTCATTTTATACTGGGTTTCTTGTCTCTCACCTAACTCTTAGATTCCTCATAGTTTATTTGAAACTGTAAGGTTAGAGAATATAAATGACATAAAGGCAAATAAAGTGAATATTATAAATTTATTATCTATCTTTTATTTTTTTCTCTAGATTGATATGCATTTTGATCTACCATTGGATAAAATTGATTGTTAATTTGAAAACAGAATTTGGACTAAAATACTGTATTTCCATTCATCTATTTCATTGTAAATTAACTTCCTTGCTAAACCTATTGCAGAATTAACACATTTGATATTCTTAACTCATGATAATCCTTTGGTTTATAGAAAGCTTTCCTTTCAGTGCATATATCCAATAGGCTTTTATTTTATTTAATAATAAAAATACAGTTGCTTAAAATTTCATCAATTTGCAAGGTTTGAATAAAAACTAAGAATTTTCTCATTTAGTTATAGAATTATAAAAAGTTATAGAAAGCGTCAACTTATACATGGTTGTAGTTGAATCTTTTCATTTAGAAAATGAGGTAGAAGATTACTCTGATAAAAGTTGAAGTTCATATAGCATCTTTAAGGAATAATATTTAAAAACTTCTTTGACCTATTTTTAACATTTGCAAAATAGTGTTGTTGGGAAGGGCACACTAAATTAAACTTTTTTTGTAATCCTTAAAACTATTACCCCACCCCCACCCCACCCCCTTGTAAACTTTTTCAGACCTAGATCAAGAAGATTGAATTGATTTCTACATAACTTTGTATCAAGGTCATAAAACTTTGAGAGAGAGTCATTTAAATAGACCTTTTTTTCACTAGTGTGTTTTCCTTCCAGGAAAGATTACAAGGATCAAAATCCGGCTTATATCTTTTTATCCTGTGCTATTGTTCTTCCATAACTTACTTATTCATCTATTTATTTATTTATCTATCTTATCTATTTATTTATTTATTTTAGTTTTTTTTTTTCAAGGCAATGGGGCTAAGTGACTTGCCCAAGGCCACACAGCTAGGTAATTATTAAGTGTCTGAGGTCGAATTTGAACCCAGGTACTCCTGACTCCAAGGCTGGTACTCTATTCACTGTGCCACCTGGCCGCCCTTTCCATAACTTCTTAAAGATGTACTTGAAATTATAGAGACCTACTATTACTTTGAAGTATTAGTATTATGCAGTGCTTATTGAACCATTTAAGCCAACATATGGTAAAGAAAAACTTTGAACGAATTAATTATTTTGAACATTTTGCCTTGGGAACCCAGTGTAACTGTACCAATTGCTCTAACCAGTCTGGGATGTGTTTGATTTAAGGTTAGGCTCATCTTAGGTTTCTTTATTTAAAGTATCATAACTTTTCTATCTAAATAAATTAAAGATGATTTATTCCCTCTTGATTTCCAAGTTTATTTGATTAAACTGTTTGCATTTTCTGTACTACTCACAAGATATTTTTCTGGAACTGTTAGCAACAGCATTGAGGGAAAGGTATAAAAATATCAAAGATAAAAAGGAGATAAACTATTTCTGTTTGCTGATGAGGAGATGATATACTTGGAAAATTAGAAAATTAGTAAAGCTTCTTATAGAAATAACAGCTTTAGCAGAGTTGTTGGGTACAAAATAACTCCTCAAATTAAACTACATGTCCATATAATAGTAACAAAATCTAAGGAGGAAGAATAGAAAGGGAAATTCCTTGCCAAATAAGTAAAAAATAGTATATGTTTTTTCCTGTGTTGGAGGGAAACCTGTTAGAGGTGTTTGGAGAATTTCACATGTAATTCTGTCTGGTGTTTTGGAGCCTTTGTTTAAAGAGCAGTAACTACAGATATCCTAAGAAGAGCTCATGTTTTAGAAAAGACTGTGGTTTGTAGACTACTTTACATACACTATTTCATTTGAAACAACTTATAACAGCTGTGTTTTGCAGAAGAAGAAACTGAGACCCAGAGAAATTAAATGACTAAGGTTAGATAGCTATTGTCTAACTTAAGACTTTTAGACTTCAAAGTCCAGCCTTCTCACTACACTAAACTTCCTCTCCTAGCAGATCTCATAGTGATTTCAAGTGAGCATTTTGAAGCTAGGGGTAATAGAGTGCTTTAATCACTGTCCCAAATTAGGGGGTGACCTTATATTTGGGTGCTTACTGATTTTTTTAGGGTTTTTTGTTTTTGCAAGGCAAATGGGGTTAAGTGGCTTGCCCAAGGCCACACAGCTAGGTAATCATTAAGTGTCTGAGACCGGATTTGAACCCAGGTACTTCTGACTCCAGGGCCAGTGCTTTATCCACTATGCCACCTAGCCGCCCCCGTGCTTACTGAAATCAGTGTAACTCTACCAAACTCCTCCATTGTGTGTTTCTTTAAACAAAAATGATATCTTGACATAAAATGACAAGCACAGTAAGTATGTTATAGTCTTAACTTAGCCGTAAAGATCCAAAGACACAAACCATATTTTACTTTCTGGATTATAGAGAAAAATTATGTATTTTTGTTCTGTGATTGATGCCAGATTTTCAAGCTTAACTTTTATCTGGAGAAGCAGTTTGTAGTGGTGCTTGATTTTCATTGTATCAAAAATTAAGTTTAATCAAAATATGGCATTGTTATGTTCATCAAGATAAATGGAGCTCCCAATATGAAAAGAATAATTAGCAAATGCTGAGTTACTAGGAATATGTGGAAAGTAATGTGCTTGTTCGGAAGAAGTATGAGATGATCTTTCCCCACAAGGAGATCACAGTCTAGTTGTAGAAACATAAATACAAAGAGAAGTAGCATAAACAGAAAACCAATAAGTACATGTCATAAGAACTAAAAAGCATGCTTTGAAATTTTAGAGAATGGAAAGTTTTGGGGAGTGATCAAGGAAGGCTTCACAGAGGAGGGAGGATTGAGTCTGGAAGAGCTGGACAAGATTAAAATAATTAGTCAAATATTGAACAACTAATATAAGATAAATACTTAAAGAACGTAGTATAAAATTAGTTCAGGTTTACTGTTTACAGCCTACTATTCTTTCCTGGTATCTTCAAATAGTAAACCTACTGAACACAAGTGAATTTGAAAACGTGTTTAGATTTCTCTTTTTCCTTATGAGACTTTTTTGGGAGGGATGGAATATTAGCAGTGTTTCACTATATATTTATTCTTGGTGGCTTCATTTAAGTCATTTTGTGTTTTAAAAGGCTTATCCTTGCCTTCTAGAGGAAAGCTTTGTTTTTGCTTCTGTTTTTGTCTTCACCATTCATCATCTTTTTTTGTCTGGTTTTCTCAGGACTGATCCTTACTCCTTTTCCTCCTAATGAAGAAGACCTTCTGATTTGTGGTGGGAAGGGAGGAGGAACACAAAGGCAGTGTAAAAAGAGCTCAGATCTGACTGACAGCTCTCTTGTTACATGTAAAATAAGGCTTTTCTAGTCTTGTTGAAGGCTGATTTTTGAGGCCGAGAAGTAATTTTTCAGGCTTGAGGAAATTAGGGAGAAATGTGATTAATATAACAACATAAGGCTATTTTCTTTGCTGTGATTTTTATGTCTTGTTGGATACATTCCCTTTGAAAAGTGGTCTTATGTCTAAAGAACTTCTCTCTTCCTTTACTCAGCTAACAAGGGAGGGGGAAAAAATTGACAAAAGCAGTCTAGGTATTTCCCAAGCTATATTTGTATCTTTTTTAAGTAACAAATTTGAAATTTTCTCAGAGTTCTATGAGAGAATTTCATATATTTTTGTTTTTAATGATTAAATATTTTAATGAAACACTTCGATAGACACATGGCACAAATAGATCCTGACCTATTTATTACAAAACTATTTTCATTAAATTATTTTAGAAACCAAGATTTTGTTTTGGGAGATGAGTTTTTTCAGTCAATTTTTAAAATTTGTATCTATTTTTGTTTCACTTCATTTCTGAGTCTTTCCATTCCCTTGTCCTCATGACAGGCTTCCCTTAATTCCTTTCCCTCCTGGTTTCTAATAGAACAATAGTGTTCCATCACATACACATACCACAGTTTATTAAGCCATTCCCCAGTTGATGGACATTCATTCAGTTTCCAATTCTTTGCTACCACAAACAGAGCTGCTATGAATATTTTTGTACAAGTGATGTTTTTACCCTTTTCCATCATCTCTTCAGGGTATAGACCCAGTAGTGGTATTGCTGGATCAAAAGGTATGCACATTTTTATTGCCCTTTGGGTGTAATTCCGAATTGCTCTCCAGAAAGGTTGGATGAGTTCATAGCTCCTTCAACAATGTATTAGTGTTCCAGATTTCTCGCATCTCCCCCAACATTCATTGTCCTTTCTGGTCATATTGGCCAGTCTGAAAGATGTGAGGTAGTACCCCAGAGATGCCTTAATTTGCATTTCTCTAATAAGCAGTGATTTAGAGCAATTTTTCATATGACTATGGATTGCTTTGATTTCCTCATCTATAAATTGCCTTTGTATATCCTTTGTCCATTTGTCAGTTGGGGAATGGCTTGAAAAACTTAGTGATGTTTAGGCTAATATGCACAGGTCAATTGGTATATTTATTTAGAGTTACAGGAAATAAGATATAAATAGATAACCTATGTATCAAGAGTTTAATTTTATATTATTTTTTTATATCTAGCCTAATGTGGTATAATTTTTATATTAAGTCCACTAAAGTCTTATGAGGAGAATATTATATCCATATACCAGATGGAAAACATACTCAAATATATGTGTGATCTCGCCAATTTGGATGTGTACAGTGATGCAGATTGTAACCCATCCTGTAGTCAATCCATTCTGTATCACCCTGGGTGACTACTTTTGTGGTAAATTAATTACAGAGTTGACACCTACTATTCTAAAAGCCTTTCTATATTCCTCCTGACACTGGAGAGAATGCTAGTAGATCTCTACCTATCTGTCATCCCTTGCCATATGATCATCCATCTTTTTCCACCATGTATTTCCTTAATGACTTTTTACTTTTTGTTGAAATTCATTGATTATGTTACAGCTTGTTCACAGACAACTTTTGCATTTCCATTACCCTCTGTGTCATATCCTATTTAATTTTTTTCAAACTTATGTTTTATATGTCTTTAAGGTTTGCAAAGTTAGCACATAGCTCATTACTTAATATTCTTATGGTTGGCTTTTTTATGTATAAATCCGGTCCAGGAGTTTCTCCATATGTTTAGTATCTTCTCCTTTTTCAGAACTTGTGAATTGTTTTCTCCATGCTTTCACAGTTTGGTACCTTCAGTGTGGATATCATCTGAATATATCTGGGCCTAATTTGATTGCCTTTCCTATGTTTTTCTCTTTTTCTACCTCCTAAACGCAAAGAAATAATTGTGATAAAGTCCATGTAAGATGATGGTTCTACTGTTCTTGAGAGTGAAAACTTATAGAAATCTGTGCTGTGGCTTCCATTTTTCTCCTTTTGGCTGTTGTCTATTTGTCATACTTGAATGTTCTTTTCATTCTTAGATCTTTCATTCTTAGCTCTCTTTCAGCTTTTACCCCCTATTGCTCTCTGCTTTAGGAGGCAAATTTCATAATCTTCAATATCCTTCTTGGTAAGATTTCCAAAACTAGGTCATATAGTTAACTGATATTATCTTTGACCTCCATCTTATTCTAGTTGGCAAGTAAGTCCAATATTTTCTGACTAAGACATTTTTTCAGGTTTGGAATTGAAAAACTTTATGTTGGGGAAATGATGTGGTTAATGCGGTGATTTGGAATGTTCTGATTTTAGCATATGAGTTGGGAAAGGAAAGTAAGTTGAACTTTTTTGCTTAGGGATTCTTTATTCCAGTTTTGTTTAAGTGGAATCTGTCTCAAGTTCTTAACTGAAAATCTTGAAACCCCACAAAGTAATCCTGCCCTGGCAAAGGCTGCATTTATCCTGTTGAATAAAGTGCTACTGGACAGGTGATGGTAGGGTATGAAAATTCATTAAGGGAGAAGAAACCTCACAATCAATTAGCCCAGTGGAAAAGATGTGGGTTTATATGTTTATATATTTCCTGTCGTTGTCTGTAAGTTTGTGTGGGAGTCATTTGTTCTCCATATTTCCTGTTCTGTCATAACCTGCCACCTGTTATGTGGCTATACAAAGCAACACTTCTATTAAGGATCAGTGTGTAACAAATTAAACTTTATTTGACAGGTAACTGATTTTGATTACAGTAAAATAGATCTAGGAAACTTTTCTAAGCATCAAATTTGAAAATTAACATATATATATATATGCATGCTTGTATCATTGTTGGGATGAGGTAAATGAATAATTTGGAACTATGTGACTATAGTTGTTCCTTTTTCATGAGGGTGGAAGAAAATACCTCATGGTATACATTATATTCTATAGCCTCTCCATTACTAGAGTTTCTAGATTGAGAACTGGAACCATTTCCAGATATAGCTGTGATCTTTTAAAAAGACTCACCATCAAATTGTAGTACAGTTTATACTTAATTTTTAAAGTTATTCTGACATTAGGAAAACTCATGCAGCAACTGTGGGGCAGATTTGTCAGTTTTGCCTTTGAACCTTAAAAGAGTCTTAAGTCCTTGTGCTTTGGCATTTCAGTGAATGTGGGAAAATTTTATCCTTAAAGGATAAAGTTAAAACCAATTATTCCCTTTGAAATTTGGGTAGCACTTGGGGAAGCGTTGTCTGGGGTTACCATTTGTAAGGTATGGATTGGTAGGTTGTTTTATTTACTTATTTTTGTTGGACAGGGGGCTTAAGTATTTTGACCAAGGCAACTGGTTAATTGTCAAGTGTCTGAGGTTGGATTTAAACTCAGGACCCCCTGACTCCAGGGCTGGTGCTCAGTCCACTTTGCCACCTAGCTTCCCTACTTTGTTCTTTTGCTCTTGTTACAACAAATTCAGGGGATTGTCCAAAATCTTAGACTTTCTGTGTATTTTATGCATGGAATATCACTTGAAAAAGAATATTGCCTGCAGCTTCAGAATTGTTTTGTTACTGAGATTTTGTGGTATTGTTGGATTGATATTTGTTATATTAGAATTTCAGAGAGTCCTTGATGTTTTCATTTTCCCAAAGCCTATTTTGGGATTGTCATAGCCAGTAACTACTTCTGGTTGCTCCCTCTCCAAGGTGTAAACTAAGGTGATAAAACTCAGCTAGGCTGCTAGTTATAGACTAGTTATAGATTTGCCTCATCAGTTAACTCTTCCAGTTGTAATATGTGAGAGATGTTGGCTTCCTATTTACCTCCAAATTCCTCTGTCATTTAAAACTCTTACAGCCTGACCTCTTACTATACTTGCAGTCTTTTAATACATCACTTCCCTCCAGGAACCCCTCTAGGGTTCAGCCATACTAGCTTCCTTTCTGTTCCTCACATATAGTGTTCCATCTTCCATCTCTGTTCATTGTACTGCCTCTCTCCCTTGTCCAGAATGCTCTGCATAATAACTTCTGACTCACAGAAGCTCAGGTAGACATGGTTCAGACATCATCTCTTTCATGAAGTCTTTCTGTTCTGTTAGCTCAGGGGGTTACTGTAGCTAGGGGGTAGAGCATTGACTCTGGAGTCACTTACTGATCTTGTAATCTTGAGCAAGTCGCTTTGGAACTTTGCCAACCTTAAAGTACTGTGTAAATGCTATTTTCTTCATCCACATCATCATCACCTCCAACCCCACTTTTTGGCATACAGTGAAGTCCTTGAACCCCTTCCCTGAATAATATTTCTAAATATATAAAATAAAACAAAGGAAATAAATTATATTGAAACACAAATTTTTTAAAATGATACACCCTGGCTTTAGAATCCCCATTTTATCTTATCAGTGCCTTCCTCTCTAAGGAGTGCCTTCCATCAACTCAGAACTTATCTTATGTGTTCTGACTTTAGCATGTCTGACCCACATTAGAATGAGGAATTGAGGGAAACAATTGTTTTTTTCCTTTTATAAGCCTCTGGTTCCAGCACCTTACACAGAGTAACTGCTTTTTAAATACATGTTCAGACTGACACAGGCACCCACTACCATACTCACCAATTAAGTTTAAACAGTGCAAAGCTTTTTGCTGGGCTTTGTAGGGATATAAAGGTAATTGTAATAGGTCCTGCTCTCAAGGAGCTTGGATTCTATTAGATTCATAGCCATGATAAAATGGCAGTTGATTTAGATTAAAGTAAGGTCCAGACCTACTACTTTTTTTTTTTAGGTTTTTTTTTTTTTGCAAGGTAAATGGGGTTAAGTGGCTTGCCCAAGGCCATACAGCTAGGGAATGATTAAGTGTCTGAGACTGGATTTGAACCCAGGTTCCAGACTCCAGGGCCGGTGCTTTATCCACTGCGCCACCTAGCCGCCCCAGACCTACTGCTTTAAAAAAAATTTTATTTATTTAAGGCAATGGGGTTAAGTGACTTGCCCAAGATCACATAGCTAGGCAATTATTAAATGTCTCAAGTTGGATTTAAACTCAGGTCCTCCTGACTCCAGGGCTGTTGCTCTATGCATTGTACCACTTAGCTGCCCTCCAGTGTACTTCTTATGAGAAACTATAAGAGGGAGAGATTACTTTTACCCTGAGATACAGGTTAAGTTAGAAATGGCTTCCTGAAAGAGATAGCATTTGTTTTGGATCGACCTAGCCAAATTTAGAGAGCTCTTTACCATATAGACCACAGTGAGTAATAATAGATTTTTCTGCTAGTAATTCTCAGAGATGATTTTACAAATGTAGTTGTTGATTACTTAGTGGAGAGAGTCCCTGCTTCTATGAAAAATGCTTGAAGTATTATATCTTCTGTCTTACTAATGAATAAGAGATGGAAAAAAGTAAGCTATTAACTATTGTCCAATTAATACCTATACTAGTTGACAACATCTATGAGTAGCCCCTTTAGTGTTTTCTTCTAATAATTCCAAATGATAATGCTAGTAGTCAGTTATCATAGTTGGAGGATCTGTTTATTCCATCCAGCAGTTTTAGTATTGATGTCTTTTGACACTTGACTATATTAAATTTGAGGTGAAGGTTGATATTTAGTTTGGTTCTTTTTATAGATGGAGAGACTGGCATTTGTTCAAGAGTATACAGTGAAAGAGCGAATGATTAATACCAGAATTGGTAACTTCAGCCCTGCCTCTGAGCTTTCTTTAAAAGTGTGTGTGTGTGTGTGTGTGTGTGTGTGTGTAGAATTATCATAGGAAAAGCTTAAGATGGGTTATATGTGGACATTCCTTGGTCACAGATGAAAGTTTTTCCTACATCTTTGGAATGGAATAAGTTAAAAAAGAGCTGATGAAATCAGTTGTGGGTGTCCATTTGTAAATGTATACATTAGAAAAATCAAACAAAAACATTTCTAAATATAAAGACCTTGAAAATGGAGGTTGTAAATGAAACCATAAATTGCCAATGTTAATACAATTTTAATATTTACTTATATAATATATACATATAATATAGCTTTAATGTATATACTTATATATAGCATACATACATATATAATTTTACATGGTTGTACCAACATTTTCTTGCTTATTTCTGTCTCCTTAACTTCATTTCATGCTCTCATCTTTATTTTTAAAATGTTTCATCTGAACAGTTCCTTTCCCCATCTAAGTCTTCCCTTGTAACAGAAGTATTATAAAGTAAAAATAGATGTGTGTTGTAAATAGGTCATGTCTGAATATATATTTATTATTCTGTAACTGCAGTTTATTATCTTTCTACTAGATATAGGAGGCACTCTTCATTATTAGTCTAATGGAGTACTGATTGGTCATTGTATTAATCAGAATCTTCTTTTATAGTGTTATGGTCATTTTGTAAATAGTTCTGCTTAACTTTGTATGAATGGTTTTGCTACTATCCCTGCATTCATATAAATCTTACCATATTTTCTGAATCTGTTCCTTTCCATTTCTTCTGGTGCAAACTAAGCCTTCATTTTAAACTACTAAAGCATAGTTACACTTAGGGAAATTCCTTTCAAATGAACAGCAGTTATTTCATGGACTTAGAAGCTGATTATAACAGGAAAGGTTTAAAATGGTTTTGTGAGAGCATTCCCTGGTCATTGATCAGGATTTGAGATATCAATCTACCTACTCCTTAGGGAGGTAATGTATAAAAGGAGGTATTAAAAACCATATATTTAATATTCATTCACTAAGTATTTGCTACTGTGTGACAGGCACTTTGCTAAACTCTGGAGATAACAAGATAATGATAAGTCTCAACTTAAATCTCAATACCTAAACCTGTAATTTCTTTTAGTGGCACTGAAGCTCGTGGATCACTTGTGCTTAGGAGAGCTGCACTACAGTAGGACATAGCCATTTAGGTTCCTCACAGATTTCAACGTTAATATGGTGAGCTCCTGGCTTGGGGAGGGGAGAGAGAGGTGAAGTACACTAGTTTGCTTAAGTTGAGACAACAGACCCTGATTAGAAATTGCCCATTAGTATCTCCTGTACTTCTAGCCATGGGGAGATGGGGAGAACAGTCTCAAAACAAAGTAAAACAAAACAAAACAAAACCTTAGCAGAAGGAGAAGACAAGTTCCTAATTGTGTTACTCTTCTGCAAAGTACTTTTCCTACTGAAATATTGCTTAATTATACTAAGGATTGACTTGTACCAGGTGTGGGAACATTATTACTTCAGAATCCTAAGGTATATTGCTGTAACACGGTCTCCTAATACCTTAAGAAGGGAAGCCACCACTTTCCTTTTGCATTAAAAAGGGACAGCTGAACTTTTGTGTTTTTCCTTCCTTTCTCATAGTTTTTTCTTTCCCCTTTGTTCTAATTCTTTTTCACAGCATGACTAATATGAAAATATATTAAGCACAATTGTACATATTCAACTTTTACCAGACTGTTTGCCACTGGGGGAACAGGAAAGAAAGGGGAAGGTGGTAGAAAAATATGGAATTCATAAATTTACAAATGGATGAATGCTGCAAACCTACTTTTGCATATAACTGGAAAAATAAAATAAGATGTCAGTTTTAAAAAGTCAAAAATATATTTGGTTACTAACAAAAAGAAGGGACAGTTGAGGTATAGTACTAATTATTTTTGCCTATTATAAAAATAAGCACATGATACATCTGTAGACTAGATGGGGAAGGGGGGGAGAAGTAGTGTAATGAAGGAAGAATTTCTAATAGGAATTAATCTTCAGACTTTGGACAAGAAAGGAACAGTTGTAATTCTTCTCCTGGATAAAGTGAAAAAAGTACTGAAGTTAGTTTGAAGAAACTAGTCTAGTTCTCAAACCAGTTTAAAGAGAAAGAAGGATCTCATACCCTTAGGCAAAAGTTTTGTGATGAGAGCCTAATTTAGAACTCTAAAGGCTAATGTGGAATTAATGACTTCATGATGATTTTCTAGGTGTAGAGAAACTTTAGCTCCTCTTTGGTTCCAGACTATTAAGATCTGAAAAATTCTAGCAAAGACAATAGGAGGAGATGGAGTTTAAATAATTAGTCTGTGATGTTTTCTTAATTAACCCTTTGGGTTAGGAAGATCAGAAAAGAATACTACCTTTGTCAACCAAAGATTTAAGTTCTTTGCAAATCTGCTGCACCAAAAAACTTTTCCAGAATTCTCATTATATGGCAGATACTGATAGTAATGATAAATCTTTGAAAATAGAAGCATAGAATTAAATAATGAGATTTTCTGGAAAAAATTTCAAGTTTAAGGAAAGTTCAATTTTCATTTGAGGATTCAAGTCTCATATCTAAATTTCAGGATAATTCTAAAAGGTTAAAGAAATGAATGTTATGAAATTCTGAATATCTGTTTTGTGATAACATGGATTAAGATTTGGGCTAAGAGTATTGACCCTGGAGTCAGAACACTTGGGTTCAAACTCCTCTCTGAACTCATCTGTGTGATTTTAGTTAATTTACTTAATTCCAATAAGCTTCCATCTAAGATGGTCTATGAAATTTCCCCTAACTTTAGATCTCTGTCGACATGATTCTGAGATCTGTACTCCCTATGTATTCCTGTTTGTGTTCTAAGAGAGGCAAGGATACCTACTGGGAACCTGAGAGATTGATGAAATGATCGTGTTCTAGGAGCAGCAAGGATACCTATTGGGAACTTGAGAGATTGATGAAATGCAGATTTTTCTTTTCTTAATTGAAGTAGTTGGTAGTCTGTTATGGAATAATTGAAAGAGAAAACTTGAGAATTTTATTCTGAAGTAATCATAAGATGCCCAATTATTCTTGTGAATTTTTCTTAAAAAAAAAGAGTGGTGATTTCATCTGCTTTGGCTGCTATTTCCACATAACTGCTCATGACTTAATATTTAGATCCTAGAAAATTTCCTATAGCACATAAAAGTTATATATAATTTATTGGAGTTAGAAAGATTTGTATTCACATTTCTCCTTTCTGTGCCCCCAGTTGTACTATAGGGAGAATGGACCAGATGATTATATCCCCTCTAACTCTGATTCTCTGATCCTATCATCTTTATTGACTCTTTTCTGTGTATAAAGTGCTTTAGGTAGTGTAAAATATTTTAGCCAAGTCCTAGCTTTAGTATGCCCTTTAACACAAATCTACTTCAAAATCAATATATATGGTCACTATGCAATAGTAAATCATAAACCAAATTACTACTGTTTCCAGTAATGCTTTAATCCAATTGTTTAAAGTTTGAAAATTTTGTGGCTACTAGACATCTGTTTATTTCCGTTGCCATTTACTAATTGCCCTCTTCATTAAGGTTGATAAAGTCTCTTGAAAATAACATGAAAGGTTCTTGAACTTTTTTTTTTTGGTAACCAGTATAATTTAGTGGTGCTTTGGAGAATGATGTAGTTTGCTCCCGTCTTTAATTTAGAGGAAATTGAAGAAAGAAAGGGCTTAAAAAAATGAAAAAAGCCCCAAACTTAATTTGGTCTTCTATTTTTTCCTTGTTCTAAAAAGGAAAAAGAAAGTACCTAGAGTTGCTGCTAAAAGGATAAGGACCCCTTTGAAGTACTAGGCAGTATAATTCTGTAGCATTTTCTTTTAGCAGTGTGATTCCAGAGATAATCCTATTGAATTGCTTTGAACAGAAAAGACTAATAATACCAGACAGTGCTGACTGCCTACTGAAATAAATGCAGGAAAGAATTACTTCTCTGTTTTCCTCCCCCTACTCCCATCCCTAGGAGCTTCTTTTTTGAGTTTGTATGGATAGACTCAGTGAGATTTGCTTCATTTTTTGATCAGTTGTTATCTCACATGTTTCCAGTTCTTTTTCCAAATGTGACCACCTGTTTTAGTTTTATTAGTTTGAAAATTCAGTGATCCTACTTAGATTGATTAATCATTTGTACTGTAATTTTCTTAGTAAAAGAATTCGGGGGTGGGGTGGAAAAGGAAGGGCTATACGTGCGGAGAATAGTGGCCAGGGAAGGGGATTTTGGTTTAGATAATAGGAATGGTGAGTCACAGGATATGGAGGTGGAGAGAGCATCCCTGCCCCATGCTCTCAAGCTGTGTGTGTGTGTGTGTGTGTGTGTGTGTGTGTGTGTGTGTGATTTTGTACACATGGTAAACAGAACAGATGGCAAAATATCTTGCATTGATGGGGTGTGAAGTGTGGTCTGGGCTAGCAAGATATAGTTTCAGTTTGCATTTGTTTAAGCAAGACTACTCAGTCTCTAGTTTGTTCGGAGGAAGGGGAGTTGATCTCTGAAAGTCTAGTCCAGAGTATGTTAATCCAGGTGGGGAGAATGGGCAGTAGGATAGATAACAGAATGTCTAGACTGGTTGAATGGGTTGTGCTGTTCATTGGGAAAGATTCTGAAAAAAAGATGTTAAGGCTAAAACAGACATGGTTCCTGGTCAAAAGGAGCTTACATCTAGTGACTTTGTTAAGACATTCACACAGAGAAATATAATTCAAATAAAAAATACGACAAGTACATAAGTGAATTGCTGTGACATCATATGGGAGACAAATTACTTGTAACTTGACTGGGGAAGACTTCATGAAGTGATACTGTTTTTCAGATTTGCAGAAGAGAGAAATTTTGATGTAATAAAGTATACTAGAAGACAATCAGAATCCAAAAAGATCTTGAATAGGCTACTTTAGTGTTAAACTCATAAAGAAACAGGATTCATTAAACCATACAGTAGGATACCTATCAATACATAGAGATTTAGAAAACATGCATACCAACATTTTCTGTTATATTGTATTTTATTTATTTTGTTAAATATTTATTACATTTTAATATGCCAGCTGTAGCCTGATGTTTGTCACCTGGATTAGAGCATTGGGTTGAATGATTCTTGATGCTATGAATCTAATCAGATGAAATTCAGTAGGGCCAAATGTAAAGTCTGTCACTCAGATTAAAAAAATTAATTCTACAAATGCAATATGTAGTAAATCAGTTTATCTGAAAAGATCTAGGGATTTTAGGGGCTATATACTCAGTACAAGCTAGCAGTGTGATACGTTGACCAAAACAGTACATGTGATCTTCAACTGTAGTAAGAGAAGCATAACTTTTAAGAGGAAATGATAATCCTTTTATACTTGATGCTGATCAGCCTACATCTAGAGTATTGTGTTGAGTGTGAAACTCCACATTTTAGAAATGATAGGGATAAGCTAAAGAATAACCAGAGGAGGACAACTAGGATAGTGAAAGACCTTGTGTTAATGTCACAAGATGTTTTGAAGAAGATTGGAATATTTAGCATAGAGAAAAGAAGATAAGACTGGAAGAGTAGGATGTGACAATTGTCTTAATTATTTGAAGAGCTTTTATGTTGAAGAATGAACAGTTAACAACTTTTCTTAATTGCTTACATGTCCCAGTAAGCAGTGTAGATAAGAGAAAAAAATCAGAAATAGTCTCTGCCTTGTAGGAATTTAAATTCTAATAGAAGAGGGTTTAAACCATTTATTTTTGGCTCCATAGACAAAATACCAGGAGCACAGTAGGTATAGGTTGCAAAGAAGCAAATGAATTATAATATTAGAAGAAAAAACTCACTAGAAAATAGAGCTATAAGGGGCTCCATAGAGTAACTATTTCCTTTCCAGTGAAGGTTTTCAATTAGACTCTTAATACTCACTTGCCATATATGTTGAGTGGATATTGAAGTATGGGTTGGATGAGAAGGCTGCTGGGGTCTTTTTAGTACAAATTCTGCCCTATTTGAGGTGGTCTTGAAAATAGGATATCAATGAATCAAGATGTCACATAAAGGTAGTGGATATAGCATAGGGAAGGTTTGGTGGTGAGAAACTTGATACTACGACCAACTTCATTTAGGTCTTCATCGTTTCAAGCCTCTGCTGTTGCAGTAGTAGTCTTCTGTTTGGTTTCCCTTTCAAGTCTCTTTCCACTGTAGTTTATCCTCCATTTGGTTGTTAAATTGATCTTAAAGTGCAGGTCTGATTATATCACCCCTTTATTTAATAACTATAGTGGCTGTCTTGCTTCCAGGATCTAATACAAAATCCTAGTTTGGGTAAAGCTTTTCATAACCTGGCTTCTTTGTACCTTTCCAATCTTATACTTTATTCCTGGTCTCCCCCACCACCAACATTGAACTCCTTGCTGTTCCTCTTGTACAGTACTTCATCTTCAGCTCCATACATTTTTATAGCCTGTGCTTCATCATGCCTGTACTTCTCTTCTCTTGCCTCCTCTTCTAGGACACTGGCTGCCTGGCTATTCCACAGTCAAGACATTCCATCTCTCAGCTCCTCATAATGTTCTTTGGTTGACCTCCATGCCTGTCCTGCTCCCCTTCCTCCAGATGCCTCCTAACCTCCCTGGCTTCCTTTAGTCCCAACTAAAGTTTTAACTTTTACTAGATTCCCTAATCTCTTTTGATTCTAGTGCCTTCCATTTGTTAGTTATTTCCTATTTATACTGTATATATCTAGCTTTATTTATAGTGGCTTGCATATTTATTGCCTCTCACATAAGAATGCTAAACTCTTGGAGAACAAGGACTGACTTTTATTTCCTTTTGCAATCTTAGCAGTTCTCAATGCCTGGCACACTGGTGCTTAATAAATGCTCATCGATTGATCTCTACCTCCAAGATTCCTTCAAGACCCAGTGTAAATCCTACCTTCTGTAAGACTTTATCTTCCTTAATGCTAATACTTTCTTTTTTTATGATTACTCCTAATTACATTTTTATTTATAAATAATATGTCCTATATTTTATTTATGTATAGTTGTTTGCTACCTTCCCTGTTAGATTGTGAGCTTCTTTAGCCCAGGTACTGATTTTGTCTTTCTTTGTATCCCCATGACTTAAGACAGTGTTTAACATAATAATTGGATTTGCTTTGTTAACTAGTCCATTTTGACTGGTGAATAGATTACCTGATGGAGAATAATGTGAAATATGGAGGATCTTCAATGTCAGGTTAAGGAAGCTGGACTTCATATTCAGTAGCCAGTGGAAAGTCATTAAATAGTTTTGAACTATGCAATAGCATGCTCAGAACTCTTCATTAAGAAAATTAATAGAGACAAGTCCCAATTAGTGTAAATAATGAATCCCCTAAAGTGGTTGTATTATTTGAATTCACATTGCATATTTCCATTGGACTGGAGCCAATTACTATATCTTACATGATTATAACTTTGAATAGTGTGAGTCTGAATTCATAGGATTACTTTGGGGGGTTCATTAATTATTTATACAAATAGGGACCTAGCTTATGTTCTTTGTGGATTGTATATATTTAGGATATTTGTAGTATCTAGTTATCTTATCCTTCAGAAGGTAGAGATAATGACGAGAGTATATGCTGTTTTGGACCTTAATTCTGACAATAGAAATGATAGGATGCTTGGAGGGCAGGTAATATTACTGTCTTTGTGTGATGATGATAAAGGAAACATTGAATGTACTCTCTTACATACTTAGGATTTGGACAGAGTGGATTTTATAGTTTACATAAAGAATTAGGAAAGATCCTATAGCTTATAATTTCTATGTTGGGAGTGAGGTGAAAGATAAGCTACTAAGAATCCCTTTGAAGGATTTAAACTTAATAATTCTGTTCAATACAATGACTAAAGGGACCATAATGAAATATATTACCTACTTCCTCCCAACAGAGAGGTGATAAACTCATGGTGAATATTGAAACATCATTTATGACCAATGTAGGAATTTGTTTTGGTTGATAATGCATATATTTGTTAAAAGGGTTGTATTTTTACTTTTTTATTGAAGTGTAAGGGAGATAATAAATTTTCGTTAATTGAAAAACATGTATTAGTGAAGTTCTACTGATAAAAGCACAAATTACTCAAAGATAAAAAAGAACTATTTATAGAGACACATATGCTTGCACAAGGGATTCATTGACTAGCTTAGATTTTTAAAAAGTGCGTACAGTATGGCTCTGTATATTTGTCCATGGACTTGGCCTTGATAAATTTGGAAAAGCTTATCACTCAACCACAGGATGAGGATTATTTTGGCAATAATGCTCAAAAGGCCATCTCCTAGGCTCCATTCGATGGACCAGGAACCATGTAGAAGAAATCACTAATCCTTGGAAATCTATACATTATGGGAATACAAAGAATGATATAGCATAAGAATGCCAGGTATGCTGAAGCCCACACAAAGCTGAGACTTGCCCATAAATGCTAAGGACAAGAAAAAGGATTTTTTTTTTTAGTTATGATGACAGGCAGAAAGAAGGTCATAGATGAGGTAGGTTTGCTATGTGGGGTTGATGAGAGAATGGTAGTTCTTTCTTCCTTTAAAATTATTTGGTATATATTTTATTTTTATTTGTCTGTATGTCTGCCTCTCTCTCTTTCTTATATGTATGAGCCCTCCAGTAAAAATATAAGCTCCTGAAGGATAGCAAAGTTTTGCCTTAAAGATATATCACTTAATTTGCAAGCTTTAGTCCCCTGGAAAGTGTACACAAAGTGCACACTACCCTCTTCTGTGGCTTTTTCTGTAATTGTCTCTTTCATTTCCCCCTTTGAAACACAATAAATATTTTAAAAATAGGGCAAGAAATAGACCACAAAATAATATACTTTTGTCAAGAAAATAGTGCTTTTGAGAGTAGTTAGATAATGCTGAAAAAGGACATTTCCTGTCTTTCATTATTGTTTTTACTTAGGTGATGCTGGATTCTTTGTCAAAGTAAAAAAATGTTTTATTAGTTCTGGGTTTCCCAGGAAAGAGAAAAATGGAAGCTCAAATTTAATCTACTGAAAACTGTATATCATACATTAGTATAAAGAAATTGATAACACTCCAAGCACATACTCATTTGCCTCATGCTGTAAAAATTCCATTAGGAGATGATAATGAAAGTATTGCCCAAGAAGTACTTCTTAACACATTCATACCAGTGCTATATGATAGTAGAAGCATTTTGGTGCAGTTTGCAGCAGAAAGCAGTTTGCTGCCATTTCTATCTAAATAGTCAGGCTTAGAGTGTTAAGATGAATATATAAAAGTCTAAGATGAATATATAAAAGTCTAAGATGTATAGATGTTTTTGCTCTTTAATAGCTTTGATCATATGGGACAAAGTGCAATAGGAACAGTCCAGTGCCAATTCTACCTCTATCCAGATTCTGGCTTGGCCAAAAAAAATGTGTCTATTATTGGATGAATAGTGACAGAAAAAGAGGGATTATAAAGAGGTCCCTAAAGAGGTCCCTTGCATGTCTGTCAGATATTTTTTTCCACTCTTTGCCCCAACCCTATTCTATACCCAAACAGAAAAATGTAGTCTCGTTTACAGCCTTTTACTCCTTTGTCTTAATTTAATCAACTCCACAGACTGATTCCCTTAAAACATATTTGGCATATCAGTTGCTTCAGAAATAAAATCTATTCCTAAATTTTATTTAAAATTTTTCTTTGTTTTGAGAACAACTGAACTTTACAGTATTTTTGAAAAGTAATTTTTATTTTAAAATGATACAGTATGTGAGCAGTAATATTACCAAAGATTTTTCCTGAGACCAACTTTTAAGAACACGAGATTATGTGAGGAATTGAAAAACAAACTGGGAAAAATCTTAAAATTCTTGCTGAATTAAATTCTCTTTTGAAATTCATCTAAAAAAACAAGTATTGTTGAACTATCAAATAAGACTTAAGTGCTAATAATCCTGAAAAACTAAAAAAAAAGAAAAACATCTTGTTGGAACAACATTTTAAAAATCAGTATGAAAAAAGTGTTATGAGTCACTTTGCAAACCTTAAAGGATAAATGTGGGCTATTTTTTCAGAGGGACAATTATGCCTCAGGAGTAGTTGCTACAGTTTAGGATCTATTTCTGCTCCTTGCAGAATCAGAAAGTGGATAGTGACTGTTCTCGGGGTTACTGATTCTTACTAAAAGTCACAAGAGAGTTATTTATATAATATACTAAAATGCACATTTATGAACTTTTAATGGAAAATAATATCCTTTTTTGATATAATTAATCTTCCAGATACACGAAGATAGTAGACTTCTTTGGGGTTAACATCCTAATTTTCTTCAACTGATTCAAATCCTCTTCTCCCTGTCTTGCAACCTTTTGAGAAGTGTACCTAAATGTGACTTCTAGAGCTGAATATAATACTCTCAAATGTTCTCTAAACTGAACACAGTAGAGTGTTTCTTTCTTTATTTATTTTTTTTAGTAGAGTGTTTCTTATAGCATTTCTTTTAGTCCATATTTTTTTAATTGAACGTAAGGACTTCTGTAAGAATGTAAGCTATGGGGAAGTAGGGGGAGTGGACCCAAGATGGTGCAGTCTTTGGAAGCAATGCAGTGAGCTCTTCTAACTCTTTCTAGCAGGTCTGGAAAGTGTATTTTACCTAATACTGATGGGAGAAATCCAGAAAAAGTCACAGTGAGTCCTTTATCCAGCTTGGCATAGGGAAACATATGAAGAATTCTTTGGACACTATAGAGATGGGGGTCATGCAGTATATTAGGTGGGGAGCACACCAGAGCTCAAGGGGAGTCTATACTAAGTCAGGAGGAGGTTTCAGAACCATATGGGACACCTTCAGACCCACACCCTGTCCTTATAATAGGAACAGGTGCCAGATATACAGCTCAAAGATTCATTTCAGGGTAGATTGAGAAGGGGGTCTGTGGTCTGTCTATGGGAGTGGCATGGTGGGTAAGGAGGACTTGGGCATTTTATGAAGACCCTGATTTCCTGGAATAACACATCACTTGAAATCCCAAGAAAGCATCAAGAGGATTAACCCAGATCTCCCCTTCTCCCCCCCCCCCCCAAGAATTATGGCAGAGCCCAACCCTAACTTCAAGTCCCTGGAAGAATTAGACAAATAAAATCCACCATAATGTACTAATGTGGTGGTAGGAATACTCAAGATAAAATGCAGAAGAGAATGATTCCAAAACATCTCCAACATTTTCTCAGAGGAGAGCACAGCTTGGGCTAAATTGAAATTAGAATTCCTGGAAGAGATGAAGTGAGAGTTTAAGAAAAAGTTTAATTTTTGTTTTATGAATGAAATGAGAATGGTTGAGGAAAAAAATTGGAAAAGAAAAAAAACTAGGACAAATTGGTAAAGGAATTTGGCAGGAGAGATACAAAATCCTCAGGCAACAAACTATGAATATCAGAACGCACCAATCTGAAGCCAATGGCTCTATAAGGCAACAAGAAATACTAAAACAAATTCAAAAGACAGAAAAAAATAGGAGAGGCACAGCTTACAGCACTGACCCTGGAGTCAGGAGGACCTGAGTTCAAATGTGGCCTCAGACATTTAATAATTGTCTAACTATGTGATCTTGGGCATGTCACTTAATCTTGTTACCTTACATAAATAAAAAAAAATTTTAAAAGAAAGCAATTGTTTAATTAAAAACAAGGAAAAAATAGGATAAATATAAAGTATCTCATAGTCAAAACAACTGACCTGGAAAGCAATGAGGACAAAAATTTAAGAATCATTGAACTCTCTGAACACCATGATCTCCCCCACTCCTAGCCCTCCAAAAGTCTAGACATCCTTTTTCAAAAAAAACTTTTAGAAAATTGCTCAGATTTCTTAGAACCAGAATCCAAAGCAGAAATAAAAGTAATGTACTGGTCACCTAAAAGAAGTCCCAAATGAAAACTCCCAGGAATGGCATACCCAACACTTAAAACTTCCAGGTCACAGAATGGTTAGCTGCTCCAAGTACTGGGGATCCACAGTATCACCCATGATTTAGCAGTTACTTCTCTAAAGGAGCAGAGAGCTTGAAATATGTTATTCCAGAAGGCAAAGGTTTTGAGTTTACAGTCAGGAACAACTTACCCAGCAAAACAGTATAATTCTATAGGAGGAAAAAGGTATCTTTAATGAAATAGAGGACTTCTAAACAATCCTGATGAAAAGATCAGAGCTGTGCAAAAACTTTGAAGTGCAAACACAGGAATGAAGAGTCACTATAGTTCAAAGAAGTAGTCTAACTAGACAAGGCCTAGGAGTGATTCTTTTTATGTTTTGGTGATCTTAAAAGAATGGAAAGGAGAAAGAAAAGGAATACACAAATAAACATTATACTAATAAGGAGGAAAGGGTGGAGGAGAGTGGCTGATATTTGGATTTCATTCTCGACTGAACTAATCAAAAGAATACACACACATGCAATTGGATACAGAAATGTTTCATAATAAAATAGAACAAGAGAATTAGGAGGATAGAATAAGAGAGGCAAAGTCCTTAAGCACAACTAAATCCAAAGATATACAAAAATACAACTTTTTTTGTTCTAGCAAAGGATAGAAATCTGAAGGAGGTGCCCAACAAATTAGGGAATGGATGAGCAAGTTATAGTATATATAAATGTGATGAGAGTACTATTATGCTGAACTCAATCAACTTAAAGACTAATTAGGATCAAAGGACTATCCCTGAATGTCTTACTTAAATCATAGAGAATGAGTCTCCTTTGCCTATCTTCAGTTTCTAAAAACAAGAGAGGGGTTTGGACCCCACCCTAGGCAAGGGTACTGAGGAGGCTTGAGTTGCAGAATAATTCAGAGTGGGAAGTAATGAGGTGAATTCCCTAGTTGTCTTCCTCTAACAGAATATTCAGGAGGAGCTCTCAAGATGTCTATCTGCCCAACTGGATGGTCATATGTGAGAGTCTGCATATGATTTCAGATCAAGAAAAATTGAATATAGAATATTGTATGAGAATCAGGGAAAGGTATGAAACTTTGCTGAGACAGGTTTCCTGACCTCATTTAGCTAAAACTTTAATAAGGAGATAAGACATATCCAGAAAACTATAATAAATAATAGTGGATGACCTGTGTGCTTTTGGGCTAGTCATTTAAGCCTTATTTTTTTCTTATCAGTAAAATGAAATCTCTTTTAGTTCCAGATCTGTAATCTCATGATGCTAATTGCATTCAAGAATAGCAAAACAGGGACAGCTAGGTGGTGCAGTGGATAGAGCACTGGCCTTGGAGTCAGGAGTATCTGAGTTCAAATGCGGCCTCAGACACTTAATAATTACCTAGCTGTGTGGCCTTAGGCAAGCCATTTAAACCCATTGCCTTGCAAAAAACAAAAACAATAAAAAATTAAAGAAAAAAATAATAGCAAAACAGTTATTTTCCTTAAAAAAACCACAACCCTCCCCCCATTACTCAATGAGGAAATTGACAAAGACTCAGTGGTCCCTTCCATCTCTGATTCAGTGATCCCTTGTGGCATTTCGGTGTTCATGGATTATGTTTGAACTTTCTAATAAGAATGCTTTATGCTAAATTGTATATTATCCTTGGGGGGGGGGGGTTGAAGTTTTTTTTGGTGACAAGTAGTCAGAAGAAAGAGTCAGAGCAGGCTGCTCCAATGAGTTATCAGTGTTGAATCACCATTCAGTAATGTGCTTCACAGCCTATGCTGTCCTGCACGCCTACATGAGTGAGTCAATGGTGTCTTTGTTTCAGACTGTTGTGGAAGAATGTATGAGCTAATCGAATGGTGGGAGTTTAAGTTCCATGGTTTTTATAAGATGGAGTAATTCTTAAAAGATCCTAGACATTCCCTTCATCAAATCATGGAAAGGAGCAGAAAATCCATTCTTTCTTCTTCCCCAGGAATCTATTCTGAAAATGTCATGTGCCACTTGCGCTTGTTATGGACAAGAATGTTTAAATAGTTGTTGATTCACAATTTGTACATAGAATGGAAACTAAACTTCTTTAAGCTTTGTTGGCTTAGTATCCAGAAACAGAAGAAACCGCATGTGAATCCTGTGCTCTCTGCCATTGGATTTATTTGTCATTTAAAACTGAACTAGATTCTTCTTCATTTTCTATTGCCAGTTCTTTGTGTTCAGCACCAGCTTACAAACATCTGGTTGGTTACTTGGGGCTTTTAAAGATTGATTTGGTAATGTTGGCAAGGGATACTAACATGTTTTCCAGAAATTACTTTCTAAGATGTTTCCCAGAGCTTTCAAAAGGATGAGTTGATCTTAGAGTTGACTTTGTTACCAAGGGAAAAAGTTGTGTCTTGTTTTAATTAATTAATGGAATATTAAAATTACAATTTAAGTTTTCTGAATTTATAATAGCATAATCTTAATATGACAGTGCTTTGTTGAAAGATTATTTGTAAAATTTCCATTTGGTCCACCTTGGAAATCAGAAAAATTGGCCCTTAATCTTTTAGCCAAGACAGCCATTCTCCTGGCTCTTACTATCCTATTTTAAACTCTAGACTATTTAACTCAGACTCAAGAATCTACCAACTGTTACTGCAACAATCTAGAAATAGCCTAAGATGGAAGAAGGTCTATATAGTTAACAAGGGTGCACTCACCATAACCTGCCACACCCACACTAGCAGAATGTAGGGTCTTATCCCCAAACCTTTTATCCCTCTATATGTGCATTTTGTTTTCTCTAACTAGATTGTAAGCTTCACTTTTTTTTTTCCTGAATCCCCAGAACCTAATTTGAATTGGTCACTTTTCTGACTTCCTTTATATTCATCAGTCTCCACTCTTTAATTGTTCAGTCTTGCTATTTTTGCCCTGCATATCTTCACCCATTTGACACCCCATCATTTGCCTTCTCTGCTTTTGCCTGCTGAACACTGTAGAAAAAGGCTTGTGACAAGTATAAACTCATGTTCTTTAATCTCAACTGAGCCTTCAGAGCAAAGCAATCTCTGTCTCTCCTATCACCTGTCAATAGATACTCCTATCACCTACTAAACTGAGAAGACTGAGACTATTTAATGTAATACCAGAAACATCTACATACAGTAGATCTGAGGATGCACCCCCCCCCAAAAAAAAAAAGAAATGTTATACATTTCCTGCCTTTGAGGAGCCTCTGTGATATATTGTGAATTGGGGGCTTGGTTGTTTTGGGTTTTTTTGCATTCTTAAATTTCACAGTATTCTCACTTATCCCTTTCTCCAGTCTGAGAGAACCCTGCTTTTTGCCCTTGATTCCTATTTGTTCCATGAATCGTTTCCCCTTTCTTCCTCTCCTTTCTTTTTAAAGAAAATGAAGATTGTAGTTAGTCCCAAATGGAATGCAATTCTTTCCCTCCACACAGCAGTGGAAAAAGATGCCCCCTTCAGCATTGACACACTGCTTTCTTTGATAATTTTTTCCTGAATTAATTATTTCTTTTCTTGAGGAGTGTTTGGTCTTCTTAAAATAATCTTACCTCCGTGCTTGCCACTGATTTGACAATACTGAACCCATCAGCCCTGCCCCAGAGGTCAATGTTACATTAAAGGATAATATGATGAGACTGTAGGAAGAGTCATCCTTGAGATTTCTGGAATGTGACACTAGCATGGTTTTTTGGGGGTTTTTTTTTTTAGATTTTGGCAAGGCAAATGGGGTTAAGTGACTAGTCCAAGGCCACACAGCTAGGTAATTATTAAGTGTCTGAGCCCAGATTTGAACCCAGGTACTCCTGACTCCAGGGCTGGTGCTTTATCCACTGCGCCACCTAGCCGCCCCACTAGCGTGTTTTTTATGGAGATAATAGAGGATGATAAAACATCCAAGAGCAGCTTGACCAATAAGGATTTATTAACTGGGTATATAAAAACAAAAATTAAATAGTCCCTGTCTTCAAAAAGCTTATATTCTATTGTGAAAGATACATATATGTAAAATACATACAAAATAATATCATATAAATGAGACAAAAGCATTAGGAGAAATAAATGAAGTTAAAAAGGAAAAAAACGTCAATTATGTAAAAAAAACATGATAGGAAAAATCTTGAGGATTGTGGAATAGGTAGTCTATGAGAGGCTGAATTTTTCTGTTGTAATAGATAGAATATTAGGGTAGCAAGGTGGTAGGGTGGATAGAGTACCAGGGATGGAGTCAGCAGGACCTGAGTTCAAATCCAGCCTCAGGCACATTATTATTAATAATTGCCTAGCTGTGTGACCTTGGGCAAGTCATTATTAACCTCATTGCCTTAAATAAATAAAAATTTAAAAAAATCACAAGTCCATGTTAGTTTTTTCTTTCTTTCTTTTTTGGTATTTAGTGTTTTATAAACTTTCCCCTCTTTCCCTAATCTTAGTGGAGTCCTTTCTTCTCTCACAGAAACACCTTCTTTGTTTTATTTTTCTCTTTCATTTTTTCCCCACTCCTTAATTCATAAATTTAAATAAATAAAAGTTAATATCATGGGCTTTTCTCTTCTTTTTGTTTTTAAATTCCTACAACCATCTTCTCTCTCCCCTGCCCCCCATTACTCCTGATATTTCTTTTATCTAACTGGTCCTTTGATAGTGGAGCATAAGAAGATGATTATGAGATAGGGAAGTTTTAAATTTTAACCTTTGAGTCTGTCTTAGAGTTAGTTCATTAGTTAAGAGGTACTTTTTCTATGTCTAATTTTCCTTTCACATAATCTTTTTCTTCTATTTCTTACATGTGGTATAACTGCTTCATTAAGAATTATGAGAATTGAGGTGGCTAGGTGGTGCAGTAGGTGGCGCAGTGGATAGAGTACCAGTCCTGGAGTCAGGAGTACCTGAGTTCAAATCCGGCCTCAGACACTTAATAATTACCTAGCTGTGTGGCCTTGGGCAAGTCACTTAACCCCATTTGTCTTGCAAAACCTAAAAAAAAAATTATGGGAATTGAGGTGCAAATTTGAGAGGAGAGAGAGAGATTGGTGTTACTAATAGGATGCGGAACCATGAACTAAAAGAAATACTATTCATGGTATTTTTTCTACATTATAGTCATAATGTGAAATGAAACCTTTTTACTTCATGTGTCATCATTTCTTTACTAAAAATTGAAACTCTTCTTTGTTACTTAAAATATTTCCTTTGAATGTAAAATAGAATGAATTCAATTTAATAGGCATTTCTTAAGTATTTACTCTGCCAGTTAATAGTCTAGGTGCTGCTAGTACAAAGCCAACTCTTCCTTCTCCTAAAATAGTCTCTGCCCTCAAGGAATTTAAATTCTAATAAGTAGAAAGCAGTAAGGTTGTACAGCATGTAAGAGTGCTGTACCTGGTGACAGGAAGATATTAACACCATCTGTATCATTCACTCACATATGGCACTTGCTATGTGACAGCACTATGCTAAGCATTAGACAAATATCTCATTTTGTCCCAATAACTCTGGGAGGTGCTATTATTTCTCTATTTTACAATTGTGGAAACTGAGGCTTAGGTTTAAGTAGCTCAAGTCTTCAGAGTTCAGTTTGAAACCAGCTTTAGACTCTTATTGTGTGATCTGCTCCATATGTGACACTTGATCATCATTTCCTCTTAGATACTCTATTCTAGGACTTCTTGGCATTTCACTTTTCTCCCTCTCTTGACTGTTCCTTCTCAGCCTATTTGCAACATTATCATTCATATTGTGCCCCAATTATGAGTGTGCTCCAGTACTCTGTCCTGGGCATGGTTCCCTTCTTTTCTCTATATTTTGTCTCTCTTTATTACCTTATTCCTGGTTTCTATGCAGATAACTTTAAAATAGATAGCTTTCGTACTGCACCACCAATTACCTTATGAATATGTCAAATTGGATGTCTTGGAGATTATTTTCCAAACAGAACTTAAAGAGCTTTTCCCTAAAATCCATCCTCTTGCAAATTTACTTATTTCTATTAAAGACACTATCATTTATCTTCTAGTTTATCATCCTTTACTCATTACTCTGCCTCACTCCACACTATCCACTTAGTTACCAAGTTTCAGTTATTTTTTTTGCCGCCATATCTTTCCCATCTAACTCCCTTCTCTCTACTCAAACAGCCACACCAGAGGTCAGGCCTTCTTTTTTTTTCTAGGCTGTTTCAGTGACCTACTGACTGCTCTTTTTACCTCAAGACTACCCTCCAATTTGTCCTGAACACAGCAGCCAATATGATTTTCCTGAGCATAGATTTTACCATCTCTTACTAGGATAAAATAAGGACTCATCTATTTAGCTTTCAAACTTTTCACAAAATGTTGTAATAATATGCCCTCCTTCAAATGATTGCATTTAATTTTGTATTTTTTGCATTTATTCTCTTATTATTCTGTGTGTGTGTGTGTGTGTGTTTACCCAGTTTCTTCTGTTAGAATAACTTTTCTGTTCTGCATCCATATTACCCTATCTTATATCATTGTGCCTTTGCATTGGTTGACCCCTCTTCCTGGAATGCATTCTATTATCAACACCTTCTTCTAGAATCTCTCATAAGGAACTTTCTACATAAAACCTTTTTTGATCATTTTATGTACCAGTGTTTCCAATTTCAGGTTCCCCTGTATTTAATGACCTTGTGTTTGTTCCATTTATATTTAGTCAGCATATATCTATGTGCTTCTTTAGACATTAGACTATAAACTCACTAAGTTAGAGATTGCGGTATTCATTGTATTTTTATCCCTAGCCCCCTCTCTTTGTGCCAGTTACATATTAGGCATTTAAAAGAATGTGTTGATAGATTGAGAGTAGGGGTTGTTTTATTTTTTTGTATCTATATCTCTGCTGCCTGGTTCATAGTATTTACTAATTATTATTTGTTGTTTGATTAATTAAACTTTTCTTCACTGAAAATCACTTCAGCTTTAACAATGTCCCAGAACAATTAGTTTCTTATTAAGTGTCTGAGGTCGGATTTGAACCCAGGTACTCCTGACTCCAAGGCTGGTGCTCTATTCACTGCACCGCCTAGCTGCCCCCTAATAATTTGTTGATAAAATAAAAGATAATTATTATCCCAGACTTAAAGAGATTAGAGTTTTGTTGAAAGAAAAATACTCCAAACATAAAATAATGCAAGATAATAAATCAGAAGGACCTTGAACTAAATCTTGAAGGATGAGTAGGATTTAAATAGAAGTGGGGGAATGTCACTGATTTATATGGAATGTAATAATGAGAAAAGAAAGGAGGTAATATTTGTGGGTTAGAGATTGAAGATCTTTGAAGAAGGGCCCAAAAGTTGGCCCATACTGGTGATCCCTGGCCTTCAGTCAGTCTCCTAGGGAGTTGCAGGACTGAGGATAAAGAATCAGGTGTCAACTCTGAAGACCATCATCTATGTGGCAAGCCTCTAGACAAGGTTGCTTAGGGAGGGGGAAACTGTCCTAGGTCAAAGTTTCTTTAACTAGTTATCAGTGGGAATTTTGTATTTTTTTCCAGCTTGCTGTAGATAAGGGAGACTGTCTCCCCAATCTATCCTCTACCCCCTCAAAAAAAGAGGAAGAAGAACTAGTTAGAACACCTGAAGCAAGATTAAATGGTGATGTTGTAGAGTTTTAAGAAAGTGCTGTATAGGTGAACTATAGCTTAAGTTTGGTTGAATTAAGTTTGGTCAATATAGTTGATCTTAAATTTTATTCCAATTTGATTAATTTATTTGTCTTTAAGTTTTATTTGAACTTTGAAGAGTTTTGACTGGACTTTTCTTTGGGCATAGTTGGTTAATGTCTACTCTTGCATAGGTGCTAGATGTAATGAAGGTGTATGATGGGTAAGGCTATTCTCTAGCTCCTTTCCAGTTTTGCCTGGACTGGGGAATTCCTGAAAGAATTAATGACTATTGGGGGAGGGGGTACCAGACTTCTGGCAGAGGATCAGAGGAAAAGAGAAAGAGGACTTGATCTTACTCCAGAATGTAAATAGAAAGGTGGAACACATTCCATTGTGAATGAGTGGGAAATCCTTCTGTGGAATGAAAACTATATAGTCTTAAATCTGTTTGAAGAATGGGAAATGATTAATTATTGTCTATTATTCTGATACTGCTTCTAAGAGTTTGGACAAAAGATTGAAAAAAAGAATGAGAATGTCCCCATATTTTTGAAGTATGGAGAAATTTACATTCTTAGGCTATATATAATATATATATATAAAATTTATAGTTCAGTTCTTTCTTCAGCAGCAGTCAGAAATTTTTCTCATTGAATCTAAATACAGAGTTAACTTTGGTTGCATAATGGTTTTGATCTTGCCTATTTAGGACTCCTATTGGATATTTTGTATAAGTAGCAGTTACCAAATTGGCTCTATCATAGAAAAATAATCCTGTTCCAATAAGTCAAAAGAGTGAGCAGAAAGCTTTGCTCTAACAATACCATTTATTTTAATATAGTCTTAGAAATTCTGATGCATTTATTACAGATTGGGGAGGGTGGGAGGCATGCAACAAGTTTAAGCTTAACTTACGTCGGTCTAAGGGAAGTGGAAAGGACAAACTGACTTCTGAAGCTTGGTTTGAAGGGAGTTCATTTCCATTGTACAGCACAGAAAATTGAGGGGATGAAAATGAAGAAAGAGGGAAGCTTTAGCTTATACTTATCTTATGAAGGCATCTGCTCACAATCAGGCATTTATAAAGAGAGTGCCAGCTGGCGGGGGTTTTCGTGATGTAAATTGTCCATCCGCTCAGAAGAGCAAAAATACAAGGAGCCCTTGTGTAGAGGATGAATTCTTAGTCCAGGCATAGGAGAGGAAAGTTGTTTTTTTTTAATAGAGATCTAAATGAGATTTACTCATATTTTCCACTCTATTTACAGTTTTCAGCATGTCATTTTTCCTGATATCTCTTCTATCACAGTTTGAGTATCTTGATTAATAATTTTCCTTCTTTCTTTGCTATTACAACTTATTAAACATGGTGGAGGAATGGAGGAGGGAATTTGGGAACAATAGATACACTAAATATGTTCATCTCTTTTATAACTGTCCTGGAATAAAGGCTGGATACTGGAGGCAACATCCAATATAGATGCCCTTTGGAAGGAAGTAAAAGATTTTCCCAGGAAGAAGTCTTTAGCACATATTTTGAATGTTTTATTTTACAGTGCCCTAACACATTTTGATTAGAGAAATTGTGATTTAAAATCAGATTGTAAGTCTAAAACTACATTATTAGGCTGTGTTTGTTAGCTGTAAAGATAATCTAAGACACATAGATCATGTACAGACTTTATTGTGAGAGTTTGAACTCCAGAATCTCATGTCTAGACTTCTAAGTGTACTTATAATTCTTCAGTTACGAGTATTTGAAATGGCTTGTACTTTCCTCTTAAGCACCCCCTCTTTTAAGAATTATTTTAAAAATAAATAGCTGAAATTTCTGTCCTGGAAAGTAAATGTCTCTGTATCACCCTCTGATCAAGAGAATTGAACTAACTCACTCCCAGTAAATGCTGAAAGTATTTGGCAGAGAGCAGAGTTGAGCAAGTTGAGCCTTTAGGAGAGAATAGATTACCCTTTACTGTTTAAAATATACTGAAGTAGAATTTACTTCTTCCACACTTGTCAATTGATGTTTCATTAAGTATAAAAAAATGACTAGGACATATATTAAAACTGAGGCAGATAATTAACTGATTTGTCCAGAGTCAAACAGCTTGTAAATCATTGAGTCTGAATTTCAACTCAAGTCTTCCTGACTCCAGGTCCAGCACTTTATCCATTCTACTATATATGGTTCTGAAAATACAACGGTTGTTCAATTTCAAATAATTGAGAGGAAGAGGTAGGGCCAGAAAGACAAGGGCTATAGAGAATAATTAACAATTACTGATTACATCTACAAGAAACCCACAAAATTATACACTTGGAAGGGAAATGAAAAGGGCATCTGGTTCAAACTGTATGGGAACAGGAATCTCCTCAACTTCTAATCTAAGACTTCTGGGAACTCTCAACTTCCTGAAGTTGTGTTAATTTAAATACTTAAGGGATCTTTGTTTTTGGAAGATATAAGGGTAATCACTGACATAGATCACAACTTTTCTATGATTGAGAGTCGTGTGACTGAAAAGATTAATTGGTAGCCCATTCTAGTGATGGCTTTCATTAAATTTATTGTATTTCTCCATATATAAGATGCTCCCATGTATAAAATGCATCTTAATTTGGGGGCCTGGAATTTTTTTTTAGGGTTTTTTTTTTGCAAGGCAAACAGGGTTAAGTGGCTTGCCTAAGGCCACACAGCTAGGTAATTATTAAGTGTCTGAGACTAGATTTGAACCCAGGTACTCCTGACTCCAGGGCCGGTACTTTATCCACTATGCCACCTAGCCACCCCCCCCCCCCCTTTTTTTGGAAGGACATTCACTTAATTTTCAATTCTTTGCCACCACAAACAGGGCTGCTATGAATATTTTTGTACAAGTGATATTTTTACCCTTTTTCATGATTTCTTCAGGGTATAGACCAATAGTGGTATTGCTGGATCAAAGGGTATGCACATTTTTGTTGCCTTTTGGGTGTAATTCCAAATTTCTCTCCAGAAAGGTTGGATAAGTTTACAGCTCACCAACATTGATCATTGACCTTTCTGGTCATATTGGGGGGCCCGAAAATTGAAAAAAAAATGTATTACAAAAAGTTATTGAACTAATTTTATTCATCATGAAATTCAAGGACCTTCTGCTCATAGCTTTCAGCCATCTTTTGGGCAAGTTTGATGCGTGGATGCTTGCTGAATCTATTCCTTTTCATGAACTTGAAGTACCAATTGTGTCCTCTTTGGAAATCAGTCGCTTCTTTTTCATCAGCAATTCTTTTTGCCTCCTGCTGAACCATCTTTGTGGACAGAGGAATTCCAATGGGCCTTTGCTCTTCAATTCCCTCTCTACATCAGGCCATTTGGCTGCCTTGCCTCTCATGGCCTTCTTCTGGCCATGGTATTTTCAGGAGGGTTTCTTCTTCCCATAGCCATCTTGGATTGTTTTCTCAGTTGGAGGAGGACCAAACTGACATTCAGCAGCACAATTTCCATTCACTTTTGCAAACACTTTGAATTTGAATTCAGCACCATACGAAAATCTTTTCTGAACCATTTCTGGGCAGATCATGGCAAAATGTAACCTAATATACTGGTAACAAATGTGAAACAATGAGTACAAAGACAACAAGCATGAAAAAATGGGAAATGCAAGTAAAAAAAATCTACAACCACTGCATTTCCAGTTTTTAGACCCCAAATTTTTCAAAAAAGAGTGCATGTTATACATGGAGAAATATGGTATTCTGCTCTTTAGAAAATATGTCACATAATCTGTTCTCCGGCTGCAACTTCAAGACTTTGGTTGTATAGGACCCACCCAAGTTTGAGCCATGTTTGCTTAGCCTATGAGAGACATAAGGGCCCCCTCATGAAAGGGAAAGGCATCAGAAAACAAGAAGCCCAACATCTGTATTTTTGAACCTTTGCTACTGTTTCTTGCCTCTGGAGCCCAGCAAAGCCAGACTATACTCTCTTTTCCATGGCAACTCTTCATAGACTTCAGGTTTTTAGTTCCTTCAACTGATCCTTTAGTAATCTCTCCATACTGGTTGCACTTTTCTAGATAAGTTTGAGCTTGTCACTGTCTTTCATAAAGTGGCAATGCCCACCTTCCCTGATATGAGATTATGGCCTCCTTTTCATCAGATTTTTGGATAGCCAAGTCACAGTGTTGACTTGTCACATGTCAACAGTGCAATGAAATGCCCAGATCATTTTCACATTAGCTTTTATCCAGCAAAGATATCTCCCAGTGCCATGTGCTCTTCTAAATACTTGTAACATTGGTGTTTTTTTTAAAAATAAATTTAAATGAAATTTAATAAAAATAAATATAGCTTCTTTAGATTCAGTGCATTATTCTTACCTGTTATATGTTAACAATAAGATTCCTAAAAATAACTGCTTTACTTAGATACTTGTAGTTTCATTTTTTTTCATATTTATTATCTTATGATTGACTTGTTTTTTCTTTGTGTATTTCTTAAACTCCTCAACTCATTCATTGTAGCAAGCATCTGGATTATCTATTTGAGCCTGAGTGGGAGTGAATTCTGGCCTCATTCATTTAGCTGTGCCCCAGGATTTCAGACATGTTTGACCTACTGGCCTGATTTTGAGGGTATTGGAATCAGAATATTTTAAACATGTGTTTTGTCTTCTGAATTGCACACCCCAGGGGTCTTTCTTGATGTTATTTTATTTGTGGAGGTTTTTTTTTCCCCTCTAAGGTTCCTTTCAGGTAATGTTATTGTTCAGATAGTAGAAACTTAGAAAAACATGAGTTTATTAATTGTTCTGGTATTAAAACAATTGTTTATAGACTGTTAGCAGTTTTTAGTGTATATGTCTTGTTTGGACTCATCTCATTGCGAGATTGTTTTGATATACACATACAACTTCTCTCCTGGTTTATATGATGGTTTTCATTAAGTTAAATAACTATAATCAGTTAACTGACTATTGGGCAATTAATTTTGTTGTAAAATACATTAAATGCTGTGGTTTGGAATTGAATGAATTAAAAAGAAAAGAATCCTGTCCAGTAGAATTGTCATGCTATTCCATATGAAATGCATAAAAATAATTTGTAGGACATGAATATTCTTGATTTGAGTTGTAAAGATAAGTCAGGTCAGATTTTCTTTCAGTATTAGGAAAAACTATTTCACACTTTGATTCAAAAATGAATAAGTTTGACTCTAAATCATTACTTATTAGAGAAATGTAAATTAAAGCATCTCTGAGGTACTACCTCATACCTCTCAGACTGGCCAATATGACCAGAAAGGACAGTGATCAATATTGGAAGGGATGTGGGAAATCCAAGACACTAATGCATCATTGGTGGAGCTGTGGACTCATCCAGCCTTTCTGGAGAGTAATTTGAAATTAAGCCCAAAGGGCAATAAAAATGTGCATACCCTTCAATCCAGAAATACCATTACTGGGTCTATACCCTGAAGCGATCATAAAGAAGGGTAAAAACATCACTTGTACAAAAATATTCATAGCAGCCCTGTTTGTTGTGGCAAAGAATTGGAAAATGAGTGAATGTCTATCAGTTGGGGAATGGCTGAACAAATTGTTGTATATGTATGTTATGGAACACTATTGTTCTGTTAGAAACCAGGAGGGATGGGAATTCAGGGAAGCCTGGAGGGATTTGCATGGACTCATGCTGAGCGAGATGAGTAGAACCAGAAGAACATTGTAGACCCTAACAGCAACATGGGGGTGATGATCAACCTTGATGGACTTGGTCATTCCATCAGTGAAACAATCAGGGACAATTTTGGGCTCTCTGTAATGGAGAGTACCATCTGTATCCAGAGAAAGAATTGTGGAGTTTGAACAAAGACTAAATACTATTACCTTTAATTTAACCAAAAAAAAAAAACCCACAACCCTATTATCTTATTATGTAATTTTGCTATCTCTTATATTTTATTTTCTTCCTTGAGGATATGATTTATCTTTCAACACATTGAACTTAGATCAATGGAAACAATGTAAAGACTAACAGACTGCCTTGTTGGGGGGGCCAAGATTAGGGGGAAAATTGTAAAATTTAAAAACAACTTAATTTAAAAAGCTTAAAAAAATGAATGTTTATATCAGTTGATAGTGAGTTGCCCTTTTCTCAAATCTTTAAGTGGAGGCTGGATGAACATGTCAATAAGAATATTGTAGTAGTATTTCTCTCTATATACCTTGAATTCATGATCTTTGAGATTTTTTGATTCTACAGTTACTTTTCCAATGAAGAATAATTAGGTTACCCAATATCTTGCATTACACATAGACACACATTCATGTTAAAAATGAATATATTACCTGAATATTACATGCTACACTCACCCTTTAAAATGAAAAGAGGGGTGGCTAGGTGGCGTAGTGGATAAAGCACCGGCCCTGGAGTTAGGAGTACCTGGGTTCAAATATGGTCTCAGACACTTAATAATTACCTAGCTGTGTGACCTTGGGCAAGCCACTTAACCCCATTGCCTTGCAAAAACCTAAAAAAAAAAAAAATGAAAAGAGAGTGAATAAATAAGTGACCGAAGGATATATAGTTTACAGATGATTAATTATGTACTAGGGAGAACTTGTGGATAGAGCACTAACCTTGAAGTCAGGGGATGGGAGTTTGAATCCAACATCAGACACAGTTGACACTAGCTATGTGACCTTGGACAAATCACATAATCCTGTTTCCCTCATATCCAAGGCATTCTCCTATCATCCTGATCCCCATCTGGCCACTGGACCCAGATGGCTCTTGAGGAGAAAGTGAGGCTGAAACAGTGAAAAAGTGAAGGAGAAACATAGCAGCCCCTCACTCAAACCCAGTTCATGTGCTTGTTATGGCATCACCTCCCCTGATGCCATGATCTTCAAGAACAAAGGAAAACATCATGTAGTTAACAGGCAGAAATTCGCCTGTCTTTTTTTAAGCTTTTCCTGTTTTTAACCTGTCCAATCCCTAGGGTTTACTGTTTCCACGAAAGACATTGAGATCAAGGATTGTTTTGTATCCTTATTCCTAGCACAGTATCTGACACATAGTAGGCAGCTAATAAATGCTTTATTAATTTTGTTATCTAGTATGTTGAAGAACTTCCTTGTATATAAAGTAAAATAGTGACTTTGTAATCTTTGTTGACCGTATTGCTGATGGTTTTCTTTTTAGTCTTTGATCATCACAGTGAAGTGGAGAGAGAGAATTAGATGTCAGATAAAATCAACTAGATTCTGAGCCATCTGCTCCTTGACTTGTAGCTCTCTCTAGCTTCATTTTCTTGTCTGGTAGATGGTTGACCTGGGCCTCTCAGAATCCTCTCACTTGTAATATAGTGAACCTGCGATCCTATCTCCTCTTAACCCACTCACTTCTGAACTAGACAGATCCTCACTTCAAACTTGGACTCCTGTTCTGGAGACCCTCTCTATAGCTTTGCCATTAACTTGGAGTTGAGTGTCCTGGAATGGTTTAGATCTTCCATAGCTTTGATGTTTATATAATAATAGAGAAACGAGCAATTATAGTAATAATGACTTGACAATTTTTAGAGGTGAGGAAATGGAGACTCAGAATGCTTAAGATATTTGTCCAAAGTTATACCATTGATGGTAATAAAAGGTGACATTTTTATGTATAGTTATTAAATTTTTTTTAAATCTTCATCTCCATTGCCTCATTAGATCCTGATAACAAACCCTGTCAGGAGGTATGAGTATTACTTCTGTTTTTTAGCTGAATAGACTAAAACTTGTAGAGGGTTAAAATTTCAAGACTAATAAATTTCCAGAAAACCCTTAAAGAGCTAAAAAAGCATTTCTGAATAGTGAATCAAATCACAAATTGCTTTCATATTCTTCTTGTGTTTATAAATTCATAACTCCTCTTTGATTTAAAATTACTGCCTTTCATTTGTAAAAATAATGCTGCTATGAAAATCCATTTTTAAGTTACATGTTTTGAGTTTCCCAGCAGTTTGATTCTTGCACTCAGATTACCATGTAACCTAAAAGTGAAAATTGCCCATTAAAATGGTATATGTACAAGTATGTTTATTGTTGTTCAGTCATGTTTGAATTTTCATGACTCCATTTAGGGTTTTCTTGGCAAAAATACCGAAGTGGTTTGTCATTTCCTTCTCCAGCTCATTTAATAGCTGAGGAAACAGAGGCAGATAGTTAAGTGAACTTTCTCAGGGTCACACAGTTAGTGAGTGAGGTCAGATTTTAACTTACAAAAATGAATCTTCCTGATTCACTTTGGTGCCACCTTAGTTCCCACACCCACAGTGTCCTGGATAGAATGTTTGACTTGGGATTGGAAAGACCCGTGTTCAAATTCCTCCTGCATTGTATAGCAGTGTGATCATGGGCAAGTCACTGAATCTTTATAGTACCTCAGTTTTCTCCCTGTAAAATGGAGTTAATACCTATATCACATAGTTACTCTAAAGCTCAAATGATGTAATATCTGTAAATCACTTCTACTTTACTCTTTTCTTATTTTTAAGGAACACACACACACACACATACATATATACATATACATATACATACATATATATATATATATATATATATATATATATATATATATATATATATATCTCCAGTTACCTGGTGATTCGTTTTTTTAAATGGCCATTGTTGTGAAACTGCTAAATAAAGACTTTTTGAAAATCTCAAGCATTAGCTAAGTGGTTCACTGGTTATATAGAGTGATCAACTACCCGGAGTCAAGGAAATTGGAGTTCAAATTTGACCTCAGGTACACACTAACTGTGTGACCCATGACAAATTATTTAATGTCTGTTTTAGTTTCCATGTCTGTAAAATGAGAATAATAATAACATTACTTCCCAGAGTTGTTGTAGGGATCCAGTGAGATAGTAATTATAAAGCACTCCAGTTCAGTGCCTGGCTTACAGTCATGCACCACAGACATGTCAGTTCTCATCACTATTCGCCATTCTGGGCTCACCCCAGAACAGTATAAGATTGCCCACCATGGGAACCTCTGGGCCTTTCCCCTTCAGAGTGGAAACAAGTGTGTTGCATATCTTAGTTGTTGTCATTGACACCGTACAGTATACAAATATAGAAGCTCCAAGTCTTGTGCATTCTACTGGAAAAATGAACTGCTGTGGAAGTCCTTTAATGCATCTCACCTCTTCCAAATTTCTGTTTCTTTTGTATTGGAAGGAAAGCCTGGAATTTCAAATAAAGTACCCCTGCAAAAGCTTTTTGTGAGAATTCTCCTACCCTGTTCAGCGTTTAGCTGATTGGCAACTAGTGACTAACTCCAATGAGCTTAGATGAGAGAGCATAGAACCTCCAACAGTACCTCCTCTGTTCTTCTGAGCATATTTTTGGGTCTGCTTTAGCATTCTGCAGATAGCATTAATTTGGTTCTAGGCTTCTTTCTCTGTGTGTGTGTGTGTGTGTGTGTGTGTGTGTGTGTGTGTGTGTGTACGCATTTGCATTTTATGTATATACACAGCGTGTGCTGAGATGAAACAACAGCTGGTATGCAGCTGTAAATATTATTCTGGGAACTCTTCTGCAAGTCAGCTAGCTGTACCAACAAAAATTGAAAACTTTTTGGGTGCTTTTCCATGATTACTATTAACTATTTAGAAGACCCCCATGGTAGTAAGCACTTTATTTTACTTCCCACTAATACAATTTCATAGTGTTAGAGTTTGTCATCTCCTAATGATCTTATTATAGGAAAGCTAGCTATATCATTGAGGGATAATTGGTGAGAATAATAGTAAATGAGAGATTTCCAGTTTGACACTTAAGGGTAATGTCCTAATTTTCTTAATCCAGGACAAGGAAAAACATTGTCTGAAATTCTCTTTAAAAAAAAACAGCAACACAAAGAATAGTCATTGTTATTCAGAATAGAATTGTAGTGGTAGTTGTTTCACTAGACCCTCATGGAATTCCTCAGAACTAGAAACAACAGAGAAGCATTTATGTGCCTGAGCAGCCAGCACTTGAATATTATTTGGAGACAGGAAACCCTTCTCCTCTACTCAAGGAGATTAGAAATGCTTCATTGTGTAGGAGGTTTAAGAATAATTCTTTGGGGAAAAAAATTCTTTGGCACTCTATGAACAAAGGCTGAATTCTCATTGTTAATTTTTGGACTTTCTTATTGTCTGTCTCATTCCCCCAGTTTGAGTTGCATCCTTCAGAGCAGGAAGTATTGCTTAATTTTTTTTGTATTTTTTTAAACATCTACCCTTCAATTTTTGTTAATGAAAAAAATGCTATATAGTCCAAAACAAAAAATGCAACATAGCATTGAAAAATGAAATATTTTTTTGAATATGTGACTTCCTATTTTGTGACAATTTATTGAAATTCAGTGTGAGGATAACTTGTTTTGCCTTTAAGTTTTTAGATAGGTTGCTTTTCTTTGTCCTTGAAGATAGAATAGAAGTAACATGTTGGGTCTTTTTGTTGGTGCTGCTTTTTGTTTTTGTTTTGTTCTGTTCTGTTTTGTTTTGTGAGGCAGTAGTGTTAAGTGACCTGCCCAAGGTCATCGAAGTGTCTGAGATCAAATATGAACTCCTGGGCTAGCTGACTCCTGAGCTGGTGCTCTCTCCACTGTGCCACCTAGCTTCTCCTGTGCTATTGTTTTTAGTTTATGACAGCAGCATTGTTTGTTGAAATTCAAAGTTTCAAACAAGTTGCTCAGGAAAAGTGTTTATCTTAGAAAACTCATTTTACCAAGAGAAGTTTTTAATGCTTGGGATGATATTTCCCCTAATTCACCAACAGATTTGAGACCTTTGTTACCCTCCATCTTGTTTAGCCCACCTGCGGGAGGTGTATGGAGTGTTCAGGGAGGACTAATACCTGATGTCAGGGCTGGTTATCTACCTTTAGTGTCACCTTACTCTCACCAGTGACTCCAAGAAGCTGGAGCATGTTCAGGTGTGATACACTTTAAAAAACACTTAATAGGGGCGGCTAGGTGGCGTAGTGGATAAAGCACCGGCCCTGGAGTCAGGAGTACCTGGGTTCAAATCTGGTCTCAGACACGTAATAATTACCTAGCTGTGTGGCCTTGGGCAAGCCACTTAACCCCATTTGCCTTACAAAAACCTAAAAAAAAACACTTAATAAAAGTTTATTGATTGATTGCTTTTTGTGATTTCTTCTAGGGCTGGGGTTTAGTAACACTAAGAGAAGTTAGCAATAGCTTTCCATTGCCTATTGGATCCAAACTTGTTACCTTGGTATCTAAGACCTATAATTGGGCTTCTTACCTATACAATTCTAGTCCTACTATTCTTTAATGCATGTGCTGTGTTCTAGTCAAGCATGCCTTTCCATTCATACCATGTTCTTTTTCATCCACTTAGCTCTTTATATTATTCCTTTGAATACCAGAAAATTTCTGTTCTGTGTCTACCTAAATCCAACTCATTCTTCAAATTCTAATTCATGTTACCTCTTCCATGAGGCTTTCCTTTTTGATTGTGCCTTTCACTGATCTCTCTCTCTCTCTCTCTCTCTCTCTCTCTCTCTCTCCTGCATATTCATATAACATATATAGCTTATGCAACATAATTCAATGCTTAATGATACTATGTCTTCTATTGTTCACTATTATTTATTGAGTTTAAATATGTCGCATTCTTCTGTATACCATACTTCTTCTCTAAACCTTCTTTATCCTAGAGAAAGATCAGAATGCTTTTAGCAAATGATGGATAAATATTTGTTGTATATTCATGGCAGATGGAATAGATGATCTGAATAAATGTAAGCTTCAGAGGCAGACTGTTTGTTGAAGATTTTAATTTTTAATATCAGAATGGAGTTTGAAATTCATATTAATTAAAAGTTAATAGTTCAGTACAGACATTTGGACTGCTCTTCTCTAGTTTTTGTGATAGTATCATCTAGAGGAACATAGTGAATAGAACTCATCTTAAAATCAGGAAGACCTGGGTTCAAGCATTCGTACTGGACAAATCACCTGACCTCCTAGTGTCACACACACTCCAACCATTCTCTAGGATAAAAATTGCTTAGAGAAGTAGTATGGCGTACAGAAGTATGAGACATGGCTAAACTCAATTAATAGAGAATAATAGAAAACATGATATCATTAAGCATTGAATTATGTTTCCTAAGTTGATTGTTGTTGGGGCAGTAACAGAGCTCAGGAAGCCCTTGCTTCCATTGCTTTAGCTGTAGTGTGACACTACTTTTATGGGCATAGCCCAAGGAAAGGACTTGAAATTTCTTTCAGTATGAATCAAAGGCTGTGTAGCCATAATATAGTAGAGGGAAATATTCCATAGTGTTGAATGCATAGTTTTTATGGTACTCCTTGATTACCTGGATAACCATGTCAGGCAATTAGTTCATGGTCTCGTAGATTAAAAGCTGGAAGGGACCTAAGAGATCCTCAGGTTCTACCTCTTCATTTTAGAGGAAGGAACTGAACTTGAGAGGGTAAGTGATTTTTCCAAGATCATGTAAAGAGGTAGAGGTAAGGGGGCAGCTAGGTGGCGTAGTGGATAAAGCACTGGCCTTGGAGTCAGGAGCACCTGGGTTCAAATACGGTCTCAGACACTTAATTACCTAGCTGTGTAGCCTTGGGCAAGCCACTTAACCCCATTTGTCTTGCAAAAACCTAAAAAAAAAAAGAATTAGAGGTAAGATGAGATTTGAACCTGTGTCCTCTGACTTTAGAGCCAGTTAATTCTCTTTCTGTTAAACAGCATTGCCTTAAAGCCCAGTTGTGGCTATATATTTTCATTGTCACAAATAATATATAGATGGTACTTTTTAAGGGTGATCCTTTCCTCTTATACTTAATCCCTCGTGTCCTAAATTAGTCCATCTGTAAAATGGGACTGGACTATTTATATTTTAATTCAACAAAGATACATTCAATGCCTATTCTATACAAGGAACAACTAATTGCTGATGATAGAAAGACAAAAAATGAATGAGATCCTGCTCTCATGAGCCTGAAATTCCTGAAAAGAATATATGTACAAAATAATTCAGAGATTTCATGGCAGAGCACTCCTAGCTGGGGAGAATAAGGCAGGTCCTTACACTGGTCCAGAACTGTGCTTCGAAGGAAGCAAAGATGGAATTGGGGAAGAGGTATATTGTAGATAGAAAACCATTTATGCAGAAACTCAGAGGCAAAGGATAGAATGCTAGGAACTAAGGAAGAGTTGGTCCGGTTTGCATGGAAAGATCATTCAGGGAAGTTACATGGAATAACAATGAGAAAATAGGTGGAAGAGAAATTGTGAATGGCTGTCTTTGTCAACCTTGAAGAGATCCTGATTTATTCAGGCTACAAGTCAACCTTCACTGAACTTTATCCAGAGAATGGCACAATCATAGCTGTACTTTAGGAATGTCCAACTTGGAGCATGGTTTGGAGAAGGAACGGTGGGACAAGAAAGCAGGGAGACTAATCAGTAGGCAATTGCACTATTCCGGAGGTATACTGATAAAGACCTGAACTAGATGGAGCCTGCCTAGAAAGAAAGGGATGAAGGGAGGCAGCTAAGCTTCTATAAGCACTGCCAGTCATAAGCGAGACAAATACAAAGCCAAGAGTTTTTCCCCCCTCAAAAAACTTATATTTAATTGGGGAAAGTAATATATATATATATATATACACACACACATGTACCAAGCAGTTTTTAATAAGTATATGTGAACAGTTGAGGGGAACCAGAAAGACCTTATGAAGGAGGTAACATCTGACCTCAGCTTTGAAGGAAACTATGGATTCTAAGAGGGAAGAGGTAAGAAGGAAATGCGTTTAGTTAGCATGAAACTTTGTCAAGGTAGAGAGAGAAGATCATGGATGAGGAAGATCAAAAATGCTGATCTGACTGAACCACAGAGCAGAGGACCCAGAGGAAGAAAAGGGTTAGAGAGCTAGATAGAAGGTTTGAAGTGCCAAAGAGAAGATGTGCACCTGATCCTTGAGTTGATAGGGAGGCACTGAATTTGAGCATTCCTTTACAATGGTAACCACCTTTGGTCTTCAAGACCATCACTTTGGCACCTCTATAGAGATCATCTAGATAAGATCACACACAGATCTGGACTCAGAAGATTTGGATCTTGTCTTAGATTATTCCAGTGTGTAATTTATGTCACTGTTTTGAGGCTCATTTTCCTCATCTTTAAAATGAGGTGTATTGATTAGAGCAGGAACACTTCACCTGGTATTCTTGAATTGGATTTAGAAAATATTTTGATAACTGTTTCCATATAATTGGTTTCTTTTGTAATTCTCTCTTATTTATTTTGTGCATTTAAAAGCATTCTAAGAAGAGATTCATAGGTTGCACCACACTGGCATTGGGATCCATGTACAGAAAAGGTTAAGAACCACTGGTGTAATTGATTAGCAATATATTTTCCTGTTCTAAATTTATGTTTTCCATCAACTACATTATGGGTAAATGAGACTTTTGTGTGCCAATCCAGTAGCAGTTTATAATTTTTTTAATTTGGTAGATGTGTTGAGTGTTCAAAAACCCAGTGAAGAAATGAACTTTTAGAACACAGTCTGTTTATAAGTTGAAGACTACCTTTATGTTAACTTGGGTCAGCATACTGCATATCAGGCTTATTTTGTCTTTTTTGCTTTGGAGAGCAAAACTTTCCCTTATTAACCTTGGTGTGTTTGATCTCTAGGAAAAGCTTTTGACATCACATATGTGCGCCTGAAGTTTCACACCAGTCGTCCTGAGAGTTTTGCTATCTACAAACGTACCCAGGAAGATGGGCCCTGGATTCCTTACCAGTACTACAGTGGATCCTGTGAGAATACCTACTCAAAGCCCAACCGTGGTTTCATCAGGACAGGCGGGGATGAACAGCAAGCTTTGTGCACTGATGAGTTCAGTGACATTTCTCCTCTCACTGGAGGCAACGTGGCCTTTTCAACACTGGAAGGAAGACCCAGTGCCTACAACTTTGACAATAGCCCTGTGTTACAGGTAGGTGTCTGAAATATATGATCAACTTTGGAGGAGGAAAACTCTGCCATGTTCTCAGCTCAAGAAGGGAACTGGAAGTATTTTAAAAGAACTTAAAGCTTTATTTATGAGATTACAGAGTGAATTAAATACCTATTGGATAATCAGTTATCCATTACAAAGTTAAAGTAAAATTATTTTGTTTTTGCTGTTCAACCTAAATTTTATAAATTTGTTCTTTTATTTATAAACCAACTTGAGAATGCATTCCAAGAAATGAATTTAGTAATTATTCTTGAATTGAGTAGTTTTAACATTAACTTCTGTGGTTGAGACAGAAAATTTGTGCTTCTGACCTTTGAAGGGAATACTAGGGTTTGACATACTGAGTTTATTGGCCATGTTTCCTTTTTCCTCTTTGTCATTTCATGTAAAATTAGACTTATTTTAAAAGGGTCACTCAGATAAAATCAAGGCAAGTTTCAGTGGCTGTTAATCATTCCCTTTTAAATCCTTTTGGAAAGATGAGAAAATCTTACTGGCAAAGTTGAGGTTGGAGAGGGATTGGCATAATTTGGACAAAGTTCTTGTAACGGTAGGACAGGGTGTATTAATTTGCAGAGGCAAGAGAAAAATTGGAAGTGGTTTTGTCAGTGTTATATTAGTATTATGAAAGGTTATTCTGTGTTCTTTCTGTCCTTGCCTTTACTTATCTTGGCTTGGAGATGTCTAGTTTTGGAATTTCTGTTCTCTTTTCCCATCTTAACTATGATATGGGGATAAAGACATAAGATAGTGCTCTAATTGTCTTTCAGTCTCTAGTTCCCTTTTGTTTGTATTTCTTTATGAATGTATTTGCCTGTTTTTATTGTGGAGTAATGAAAGCATAAGGTGAACAGTTTTGCTCAGAACTCTCTCCTAGGTAAATATTCTTAGTTCTCAAGATTATGGCTTTTTTTTTTCAGAGACAGATAGGAAGCATTTGACATTGAAAGAAGTGAAATATTCATAAAACATAGAGTAGATGGCTTCAATAAATGGAAAAACAGAAAACTGAAAAAAAAAGGAGTAGGCTATGCATGAATTCTTTTAGTCTACCAGGAAAATATTTAAGAGACTTTCATAAAACATGTATGCATATAAACATAAGTATGTGGGTCCTCATTGGGTGGGGAATATCAGTGACTAATTTATGTGTTAAAATGAAAGTAACACATTTTAGGCAACAAACAGGCATCTTGACAAAAACTTCAAAACTGATGGAATTCAAACCCATTGAGAATTTGTGAATGTGTGTGTGTGTGTGTGTGTGTGTGTGTGCATTTTTAACATCTTAGATAGGCAATGGTATAATTTTTATAGGAAAAAGTGATCACTGACTGGGATTTCTGAGTGAGTTTCCTAACATTGGGCCTATCTTTTAGTGCTTTCTGTTTCTAGGAATGAAGGCATTTGTTGTCATCCAAGTAAAAGAAATCCTTTGGGAATAAATGAGCTAATTTTCTGAAATTGTTTGGACTTTTTATAATTTTATTTAACTTGATACTCTTGAAACCAATAACTGTCCATTTGCAGATAGTGTTCTTTTAGGTGCCAAGCAATTTGAAACTGGCATAGACTCATTAAGCCTCCATAGAACATTCAGTAAAGACAATACTTAAATAGTTGAAGAATTAGAAGTCATACACATATTATACACAGTAAATACTTAATAGACTTAGCTAATTGAATTTCCTGCACATAAATTAATTGAAATCGTGAGATTGTAAGTAGAATTTGTTTCTAGAGTTATGCTGTGAAAAGTGAAATGAGGAAGTTGTCTTCTACTTAGGTGATTGTCTTTGAATAAAAGGAGGTGAGAGAGGGAGAGAAGACAGACAGGAAGAAGAATAGAGGGGCAGAGAGGGAGGGAGGGAGAAAGAGTTCAAGAGTTGGTCAGATTAAAAGAAGAAAACCTATATATGGTGGAAGGTGATCTTTGTGTATAGTTTAGGAATAGGTTTGAAGTGAGTCAGTTGATGTAGTTGATGATGACTGTTGAATAGTTCTACCTAAGAAGAATGGACGCAATAAGTAAGGTGGTTGAAAGTTACTAGAGAAGGAATATCACAGAATATGAACAGAGAGGGTTGCTATTAGAAGGTAGATATTTATTATCTTTAAACTTGAGATTTTATTGTTGGTGAAATCCTAATTTCATTCCAAATCTTTGTTTTGATTTTTTTAAAGTATATTATTTTGTTTCTGCTTTCTGTCTCTCTTTTTTGTTTTTGTTTTTTTAGGAATGGGTAACTGCCACAGACATCAGAGTAACCCTTAATCGTCTGAACACTTTTGGAGATGAAGTGTTTAATGACCCCAAAGTTTTGAAGTCTTATTATTATGCAATTTCTGATTTTGCTGTGGGTGGCAGGTAAGTAGATTATTAAATCATATTTAAAAGACAGTGAAGTCCCTGACCCCCCCTTTAACAGTATGGCCTACCAACTTGTTTACAGCTATATTTATTGTTTCTGATATGTGATTCTTATTCTTTCCAAATAAGTTGATATCTTTCCTACTAATTCTCTTCATACTTTTGTTTTTCCAGCTAACCTAACCTACTTGCTGTCTTCTGAACTTAATACACCTTCACTTATTTCTGTGCTTTTTTTCACAATCTATCCTCTTTACCATACCCTCTTAGAATGTTTTACTTCTCTCAAGGCTTAGCTCACCTGCCTATTCCTACTATAAACTTTGTCTAATATTCCCACAATAAAATAGCTTTTTTCCCTCTTGAAATTAATTTGTATATAACTTTTTATTTTAAAAAGTGTTTTTGACCCTCACTTTTTACATACTACTTTGTGCATAATACTTAATAACAACTTGTTATTCTGCTATAATAAGAACTGTAGACCTGGGCGGAGAGTTGTCATGAGAACTGTTCTTTGGTTTAGAATTTTAATTATTCAAGGTGATAAATTGCTAAGTTTGTTTTTTAAAAATTGTATTAACTTGTCTGCACATTAACTGCTTATTATGAGAAAGACATTATGCTAAATGTTCCCAAGGATACAAAAATAATGAAATATTGTCATTCTCTTCCTTTAAAAAAGTCAACAAACATTTACATACCAACTGTGCTAAGCTCTAGGGATATAAAGAAAGGCAAAAATGCCCCCTGAATCCAAGGAGCTCACAGTCTAGTAAAGAAGACAACATGACAACAACTAGGTATAAAAAATATAAGTGTGAGTTAAACTGGAGATAATGTAAAAATGGAAAGTCCTGGCACTAAGGGGAAAGGCCTCTGGTAGAAAATAACTTAGTATGAACTTGAAGGAAGTCAAATAATGATGAAAAGGGAGGATATTTCAGTCATGGGAAACAATCTGTGAAAATTCAAAGAATAGGTAGGTGCAGTGTTATGTATGATGAACAGTAAGGAGGTCAGTATTACTGGAATAGAGTTAGTTGTAAGAAATGTAGTCTGCTAAGAAGGGGAAGGGACTTGGTTAGGAAGGACTTTAAGAACCACACAATATTTTGTAGTTGTTCCTGGAAATACTGGGAGCCACTGGAATTTATTGAATTGAGTTGTGACAAGGTAAGACTTGCACCTTAGGAAGATCAGTATGATACCTGAATGGATGAGAGTGGAGTGGGGAGAGTCTTGAAGCAGGATTACTAACTACTAATTGGCTCTTGAAATAGTCCAGGTATGAGGTGATGAGAATCTTTACCAGAATGGTGTCAGAAGAGAAGGTGATATGTATAAAAGATATCAATAAAGTAAATTGACCAGTGGCTTCAGATAGGACATATGGGGTTTAGAGAGGGAAAAGAGCCATGAGGATGGCAGCTAATTTTTGAGCCTGGGTAGTATGCTAGAAAGTTGTAACACAGCTTGGAACAGGGGAGGGTTTGAACATGTTGTTTATGTCTGTTGGACATCCAGTTTGAGAGGGTCAATAGACAATTGAAGATGTAAGATTAAATATCACAAGAGAGAGATTAGATCTGGATAAGAAGATTTGAGAGTCATCTGCATAAAAATGATTGTTGAATCCATAGAAGTTGATGAGATAAAACCAACTGAAATAATATAGAGGGATGAGAGAAGAGGCCCAGAACAAAGGCCCTGTGAGACACCCATGGTTAACAGGAGTGACTGGAAGGAAGATCTTGCAAAGGAAACTTGTTGGAGTGGTCAGAGAAGTAAGAGAAGCTGGAGAAAATAGTGTTCTCAAAACCTGGAGTGAAAAGTGTCAGAGAAAGGCCATAGGATTATTTGATAATTATCATTGGAACTTTTGGAGAGAGCACTTAGAGTGGAGTGATGAAATTAGAAGGCAAACTGTGGAGCTATTAAGAAAGAGGAGAGGAAGTGGAAACACTTATTGTAGATGACCCTCTCAAGTTGTTGAGCCACATGAGGGAGGAGAGATAAATGACATTAGTTAAGAGATGGATGGATCAAGGAAGGATGGGGGGGTCATGAAGGAGATTCTGTTTGTAGGCAGCAAGGAAGTAGCCAGTAGACAGGGAGTTATCAAGATGACAGAGAGTGAGAGTGAGGATGACAAAGGGAAGTAATTTATTGTGGAAGAATGAATGGAATGAGGGATTTGCTTTGGCAAGAGACTACCTCATGTGAGATGGAGTAAAAGAGGCAATAGTGAATGAAGGAATCTAAGGAATAGAGAGATGAAGAGTCAGGGAGAAGAAACTGCTCATGGTAAATGACCTCAGTTTTTTCAGTAAAATATGAGGCATATGGTTCCCAACTGAGAAAGCAGGAGAAAGATACATAGCAAACTCTAGGAGGGATGAAAGGGTTTAAAATAGAGTTGCCTTGCCACAATGAGAGCTTATTGAAATTATGTATAACATATTTGTTATGGACTCAGTCAACACAGTTGTTATTTTTCTCTAGTTTCATTCAGGAGAACAGCAAATGGCAGAATTATGGCAAAGCTGAGGCTGGCAGGACATGATGCACAACTAGGACTGAGGGTATGAGCTTTGAAAGAAGAGTCCAGTGTAAAGTTGAGCTGCTTCATCAAGGGGTCAAGATAGAGAAGAAAAGAGAGGGTAACAATGATGGCCTAGAAAAGGACTGAGGGGTGGGAAGATTGGAGGTTGTGGTGAGGACAAAGAACAGAATTTGGGCTTACAAGTCAGAGAGTGGTGAAGTGACCATGAACACAGAAGTGGAACACTTGTGAATGATGCCAACAAGAATATTATCATGGATGACCAGAACTGAAGTGAGGTGAAGGAGTAATCCTGGCAATAGAGTAATGAGGTACTGTGAGAGGTTAGTATTTAAAACACGAATCAGTATGTTTGTTGATGAACTTGTGAAGAAAGGAGATGTCATTGATGACTGGTAGATTACAACATCCAAACTGAGTAATATTAGTAATCAGGGTTGAGGTTTAGCAGGAGGAACAATGAAAGGCTAAGGGAGCAAGGTTGGAAGTATTGTGTTGGAAGTTTGAGATAGGAAGGGGAGATTAGAAAGTATGAAAAGCAGAGGAAAATAGATATATGGGATCTGGAAATAGAAAGGTCAAAAAGTTTTGCTATATTTACTTTATGTTGTCTTTTGGGCAAGAAGATATTTCTGCTAGCTATTGGACATAGGCTTTGACATTTTTTTTCATTGTTAATGATAGACTTCACAGTCTTTGACCTACTTTCCTTTTTATTCCCCACCCCTTTGTGAAGTGGCTGACTAACATTAAGGTTGCTATTGTGACAGTTTTCTTTTTCTTTGTAAATATTATTGATTTACTAAAACTGAATCTGCTTATAAGGATGCTAGCTAATAGTAATTGAATATAACTTAAATGCTACAGTTTATAAACTACCTCTCAAATCCTTTGGGTAAGTAGTAAACAGCATGAGTCTTTTGTTCAAAATTATATCAGTAAGGATATAAACATTGGAAAAGGTACTAACAGTGTAATCATTTGTGTTATTGACTATCATAAACTGCCCAGAAATTTCCCTTTATCTCTGATCTAGAAAGCTTTGAAATTCTCTTCAGTTTCTTTCTGTCTTTGCAACCTCACTGCCCACAAGCATCATTTTCTGCTGCTCTTTGGGAGTTATATTTTATTAATTTACTTCTCTCTGCAGGTGTAAATGTAATGGACATGCAAGTGAGTGTGTGAAGAAGGATTTTGATAAATTGGTATGTAATTGCAAGCACAACACCTATGGAGTAGACTGTGAAAAGTGTCTTCCTTTCTTTAATGATCGACCATGGAGGAGAGCAACTGCAGAGAGTGCCAGTGAATGTCTTCGTAAGTACCCTACATTTGACACCTATTATTGAATCTGTAGATTGTTTTTAAAATCTCCAGTGGAGAAAAAGGGAGCATATAAATGGCTTCATTTTATTTCTTTGTTAAGAAGAAAATTCAGAAAGAGCATTTTTTCATTTGAAAAGTGAGGGAGTACAAATGGGAGACTGCAGTCATATTAGTTGGAAATTACAGACACAAAGAAATCAACAACATGCCAAATGTATGTGCTTTATAATAATACTTTGATGGACAAGCCTACACAATGGAACTTGAGCCATAATAATTCAGAACTTTCTTAGGTTCTCATTATTCCTATCTTACCTTTCTTCTTGGAAAACTAAAACATTGTGGATCAAGAGAGATTATTGCTCATCTGCTAGAATATCTGTGGTTAGGACTTCTTAACCCAATGAGCATTTTGCATAAAGCTACTAAAAATCTCTGTATGGAAAAAAAAAAAAAGAAAGTTAAATGGTTTTTTCATATGTTCTTCCTATTCAGAGTGTGCTTTGAATGCTGTTTATCTAGCTAGATGACTAGCTAGAAAATTTAAAAAAAAAAAAGGAAATTTGACAGATGCTATGTTTCAGACTTCCACTTTATGTGAAAGGATGTTGCACAAAGCCCTTAACTACATCATTCCCTAATTCACATGTATCATAAACTTACAAGGTGCTAACCAAATGTTGAGGACTCTAGTTAATTTTGATTATGAGCAGGAAAAATTTATCCCATAAACCTGAGCATCTGTGAAGTGTGTAAGGTCTTTCAGATGTAAACCAGCTGTGATCATTATGGAGATAACAACCTGATGATTTGGATGTAACATTTCTAAATGGTAGGAAGCTGTCTTTTAACTGGAAAGTATACTATGAGGGAGAAAGAGAAAGACCCAGATAGAGTTGGTGGTGCTAAGCACACCTTAAGTAGAGTGCAAAGAGAATAGGTTTTTCTCCTTTATAATAACTTATTTAGCAAAATTCTTGATTCAAAGAAAACATGAGAATTGGATTATTTTAGTTAAATGACTTACATCGATGTGCAAATTAAACTAATTTTTTGTTTTTATTTTAAGGATAAGGTTGAATTTATTCAAGATTATCAAAAGACAACAAATAGTTTTCAAAATCTTTTTGTTCCATTCTAATATCCTATATGATACCTTTTAGTGTTATCTTTATTTTAATGAATTCAAAATGCTTCATCTAAACAAGTGCTAGGTAAAATAAAGGCAGCATTAAAATGTATTTCTGTAGAAAAAATTCTGTAGAAAAAAATAAAACATTTCACAATAGTATGACATCTCACCCTGACAGGAATCCTGTTGATCATTGCATTTCATAGGTTTGGGGTCCAGAGACACTGAAATTAAATGCCTATAACTTTATATTCTTTTTTTATTAGGTTTTTTTTCCCCAAGGCAAATGGGCTTAAGTGGCTTGTTCAAGGCCACACAGCTAGGTAATTATTAAGTGTTTGAGGTCGGATTTGAACTCAGCTACTCCTGACTCCAGGACTGGTGTTCTATCCACTGCGCCACCTAGCTGCCCCAACTTTATATTCTTTTATATCCTCTTACATAGCAGTTATCCCTGGAAAAGTGGCTGTTATTCACAATTTACATAAGTAGGGGAGAATTGGGGTCCAAGCAGGAATAAAATCCTGGCCTTTCTGACTTTAATTTTGCTATTATTATAACAGTAAAAATGTTAAATTGCCTTCTTTCCTAAACTATTTAATATAAACACACAATTTGAGACAATTATAATCATGTAGAGTGATTAGGATTCAACTGTTTGAATTATTAGGTCAAACAGCAACTACTCAGCCTGTTACAATTCCATGAATATCAGGCTTCTTGGCATGGTGATGTGGAAAGGTGGCAGAGAGAATGAGTTTGAATAGAATGAGGAAGAAATAAGAGAAAAAAACTAGTAATTTTCCATTATTTTTTCTGAATAGAAATGTTTTATTTATCTTTGAGGGGGGGGAAATATGAAATCTTATAGGCAGTTTGACAACTTATATAAATCCTGAAAAAGTCATATTGGTATTATATCTATTCTTTTTTGGCAAGAAATAACAATTTTAAAAGTAATATATGTTTAATTTGCAACTAAAGGAACTGATGGAGACCCATAAGACTCTAGATCAGCTTAGCCTTAGAGGGTAGAGTGTAGATCCAAAGGGTGGAAGTTTAAGGGAGGTAAATTTTAGCTTAATATAAGGAAGGATTTCATAGTAATTAGAGCTATCCAAAAATAGAGTGAACTGCTTCATGAAGTGGTGACTTAATATTCATTACTGAAATTATTCAGATAGAGGCCACCAAGGGGAATCATGCATGACCACATGTTGGGGCTGTTGTAGAGGGAATTACAGTCTCTTTACTTTTTGAATTTCTTATTTTTATTTATTTAAGTAAGGCAATGGGGTTAAGTGACTTGCCCAGGGTCACACAGCTAGGCAATTATTAAGTGTCTGAGGCCATAGTTGAACTCAGGTACTCCTGACTCCAGGGCTGGTGCTTTATCTACTGTGCCACCTAGCTGCCCCCTGAGTTTCTTATTCTTGATTACTATTGAATTCTAGAGCAAACTGTTTCTTTTCTACAGCCTTCTTTTCCTCACAGATATCTAATTTGAGAAGGATAAAGAATCAAATGATTTAGAACTGAACTTATCCTTATTTTATCCCTGTCTTCTTAAACAGTTACTATAAATAAAAAAATTACTGATGCAGGCTTTTTAATTGCAACTAACCAACTAGTAAGAGGACAATATAGGAAAGTCATGAAATACAGAGATAAGCACAGGTTTAAAAAAAGAAAGGGGAGACTTTCCTTTTCCCACCCCACTCCTAAGTCAACTGACTGATCTAGAGCAAAGGGATTTTCCTGACAAAGGATGTTCGTTTTGCTGGGTAGTTGATTCTCAGTTGTAAACTAAGATCTTTTGCCTTCCGGATCATCTTATTCCAAGCCCTACAAGCCCTTAATGTAGATGCTGCCATATCCTGTGTAATCCTAACTTTAGAGCCACAGTAGTTGAATTGTTTGTTTCTGGCAGCTTTTAGTATTTTCTCTTTGACTTGGGAGTTTTGGAATTTGGTTACAATATTCCTGGAAGTTTTTCTTTTGGGGTTTCTTTCAGGAGGTGATCAGTAAATTCCTCAATTTCTATTTTACCCTCTGCTTCTAGGATCTCAGGACAATTTTGCTGTATTATTTTTTGAAAAATGAAGTCTAGACCCTTTTCCTGGTTGTGACTTTTGGGTAGCCCAATAATTTTTAAATTGTCTCTCCTGGATCTGTTTTTGAGGTCAATTGTTTTTCCAATGAGATATTTCACATTTCTTCCAATTTTTGTTTTATTTTTGGAGTAGTTTTATTTCTTCCTGATTTCTTGCAAAGTCATCAGCTTCCTTTAGTTTTCATTCTGCATTTGAAAGAGTTATTTTCTTCAGGAAGCTTTTTTTTTAAATCCTCTTTTCTAGCTGGCCAATTCTGCTTTTTTTAGGCATTCTTCTCCACATTTGCCTTTTGTGTTGCCTTTTCCATTTGACCTAAACTGGTTTTTAACATATCATTTTCTTCAGTATTTTTTTGTATTTCTTTCATCAAGCTGCTTATTTGGTTTTCATGATTTATTTGCATCACTTTCATTTCTCCTCCTAATTTTTCCTGTATTCCTTTAATTTCTTTTCAAAGTCTTTTTTGAGCTCGTCCATAGTCTGAGTCTATTTTCTATTTCTCTTGGAGGTTTTGAATATAGGAGCTTTGATTTTGTCATCTAATGAATCTTCCATGGGACCAAAGTAATTTTCTATGGTCAGATTCTTCTTTTTCTCTTGTTTGCTTCTTTCCTCATCCTATGACTGATTTACTGCACTTCCAAGACTTTGGGGGGCCTTTTGGGACACCCCACAGAGACTTGAATTCCTCCAAGGTCTTAGGAGAGGCTCTGACTGCTTTGTTGCCTGTGCTTTGGTATGTGGATGACCGCAGGTGCTCCTCTCTGCCCTGGGGACTGTGAAGAGAGTCCCTCAGTTATGGTGGCATGGAAGCCCAAACTGCAACCTGAATCTGGGTGTGGGCAAACAGTAGAGTCCTGCCCTAGAGAGAGCAGAGAGCCTTTGGGCTGTGGGCTGTGCCCTGTGCTTTAGAGGTATAGACTGGCTTCCCTGATTCCCACTGCAGGGCTTCTCAGTCATGCAAAGCTTTCGATTCTGTCTTTCCTTAACCTCACAAATATTCAGTTATTTTGGAAAAGTCTTGTTCTTATTGCCAAATTTTCAGGATTCAGTAATATTCCTGAGTCCAAAAAAAAACCCCAAAAGAAAACACTCTGGAAATACATAGAGTCCAAACTCACTCTGGTGTGACAGAGTTCTCTCACTACTCCTTCAAGCTATTCTGGTGATCCCTGAGTTGCACTGTGCTGCAGCTGTGGCTTTTTCCAACCTCTTGTCTTAGTGAAACAGACCTTCCTAGTGGAACTTCTAAGTTGTCTTGGACTGATAAATTGTATCTCTCAGTCTTTCTGTGGGTTCTGCCCCTCTGAATGTTGGCTAGAGTCATGATTTTATGACTAGGAGATTTTTTGAGGAACTTTTCTGGGATTTCCTGCCTTCACTCCACTTCTTGACTCCACCCCCAGAAAACATTTTTGTTTTAAACATAATTTAAAGAACTGGGATTTGTTGATCCCCTCCCTTGACACAAATCACAAATCTTCTATGACTTAGTGGATGGTTTTTGAGGCTTTTCTATGTCTGAAAAATTGATCACTGGGTGATTAATCTAATTAGGATAGTCTTGAAAAAAATAGATACATATAATCTAGTACTGGGTCCTTATTTAAAACTAATCTATCACGGTGGCCCCCACCAAAGCTTTTCTTATAACTTATATGAGGATACAAAACTACTTCGTGTAATCACTAGTAAATTATGGGGTTCCCTGAGTCATGTCAGATCCAAGTTGCCACAAGATGTCTGCCTCCTTTATTTTTTAGAGATCTTTAAAAGTAGTGTGAGGCATGTGAGCAAAATGAATTCCCTTCTACTTTGGGCTTCTAGACTCTATTTCCAGAGTGGTTTTTTTTTTTCACTCAGGAATATTACTGAATCGTGAAAATTTGGCAATAAGAACCAGACTTTTCCAAAATAACTTAATATTTTTGAGATTAAGGAAAGACTGAATTGAAAGCTTTGCATGACTGAGAAGCTCTGAATATCATTTAAACTATAAGGACCTTCATTTTACCCTTGTATTAGAGAGTTACTTCAGTTTGGACACAACATTATTAGAAAACTCTGAGATTGAGGTTCATATCATTTATCATTGATTCGTGTTTCTTGTTGCTTAAAATATTTTTAAGGTATAATCTTAGTTTGATCTATCTAGGCATCTTATTTTGCAGTCAGAGGACCCAGAGAGATGGATTTGACTTTTAATTTGAATGTGAATGTCTACTAGATTTTAAAACTAACACATTTAAAGGAGCTCCTTAGTGTTTTATAGCAGTGCTGAGACTACTTTTGAGCATAACTATGCCTTGATAGTTTGACACCTTAATGATTTGGAAACTTCTATCAAAATGTCTTTATAACCTGAATGAGGCATTCTAATATAGTAAATCATAAATTAGTTATTCTCAATCTAACAAATTGAGCAGCAGATTCTATAAAAATGGGTCAGAGGGAATGTTTGAGTAAGGGAATAGCCTGTTTTCACATTTCTTTGATTGTACTTTCTTAAAAAGCCATACTAACTAATATGGTTTTACAGCTTGTAACTGCAATGGAAGATCACAAGAATGTTACTTTGACCCTGAACTATATCGTTCCACGGGCCATGGTGGCCACTGCACCAACTGCCTGGGCAATACTGATGGTGCCAATTGTGAAAGATGTCGGGAGAATTTCTATCGCCTTGGGAATGAGGAATCATGTCTGCCATGCCATTGTAGCCCTGTTGGTAAGTATGAGGTCAGGGCCTTCTGCCATATTAAGATCACCCTTAGCTGTACTCTTACTGTTTAAAACCAGGTTTTAAGAAATCATACACTGTATACACCTCACATGTAAAACTTTGATTACTAGGGCATCCTAGCAAACAAAGATAGGGTGTGTACTTTTCCTTTTAAATAATATGAGATTTCTGTCCTTATGTGAATTGAACTTTGATGTACTTTTCTAGTATATTTTAAAAGTGTGGGTTGATTTGAATAATAGTTTGCAAATAGTTATAAATAGAATCAGAGACTGAACTTTGGAAGATAATTGTTGTGTGAATTTTGTTCTGTTAATAATTTTATTTGGGCTAATCATCTTACAATATTCAAGTGCTTTGGTATGGTGGTGTGTCTCAGAAAATTCTCCACCTTTTTTTTTAAAGCTCTACTTCTTCATGTATTTGACTTTTATTCTAGCATTCTTTGAGGCTTATGTGTCCCAATATGAGTCATGGGCCTTTGTGATCTCCTAACAGCTAATCAGTGACAGTATATGTTGTAGAAGGTCTGATTTATGATTGTTCTCTAAGATTGGTAGGTGAATATTATATCTGGAAGGTGGTGAAGGGGATATTTAGCTTTAAAAATCATAGATTTGAGATTAGTCTGGGTTTTAAAATTGATATTTAATATATCTCTAGTCATCAAATAGTTAAATACAGTCAATTTTTGGAAATAGCTTCTGTTTAGCTAATTCTGTGGGAGTTTATTTCACTACTGTCTTTTATGACATACTCTGTGATGGACAATAGAGCATTATCAAATTAATCGCTTTTCCTACCCAGGCTCTCTCAGTACACAGTGTGATAATTATGGGCGATGTAGCTGTAAGCCAGGTGTGATGGGTGACAAATGTGATCGATGCCAACCTGGATTCCACTCTCTTACTGAGGCAGGATGCAGGTAAGGAATTTGAAAGAAATATTAAGTATATGATAGAAAGGAGATATATTTCTTTATCAGTATCTTTGTTTCTATGTTGACTCTTTTTTCAAGTATGTTGCCCTCATTTCTTGTGAGAGAACCATCTCTTGCAACAGAGAATTTTAAAAGATAAAAAAAGGCAGTTAAGAAAAGCCAGCCATATCACATCACCTAAATCTGACAAGGTTTGCTGTGTCTATACCCATTATTATCACTCACCTGCCTTGTCAAAGAAAGAAGGAAGACTCATTTTCTCATCTCTTCTTTGGGGGCCCAGCTTGATCATTATTATAATTGCTCATAATTCACTTTTTTGGGAGAGCAGGCCAGTCTTATCATTTTCCCCCTGTAGTTAATTGTCTATGTTGTTTTCTTGGTTCTGTTTGATTCACTTTGCATCAGTTCATGTACTTTTCTTCATGTTTTTTATAATTTTCATATTTATTATTTTTATGGCTCAGTAACCTTCTGTGTAATTAAGTAATACGTTTCTAATATAATCAGTTTTTTTGATTTTTTTTTTAACATTTATTTAGTGCTTTACTCCATGACAGGCCCTTTATAATTATTATCTCATTTGGTTCTCACAACAACCCTCAGACAAGGATGCTGTCAATATCCTCATTTTACAGATGAAGAAATTGAGACAAACAAAGGTTAAATAAGACTTTTCCCAGGTTCACACAACCACTAAGTGTCCAAGACCAAATTTGAACTTGGATCTTTCTAACTCTAAAACCATTGTCCTATCCACTGCTCTTGCACCTGCCAGCTCAGTTTTTTCACTTTATACCTCATATACTCCAGTATGTGAGAGTACTCTCTTTGATTGTTGGTTGAGTTCTGACCTCCTGGTAGTAAGTAGCACCAAGTTAAGGTTGGAAGCAGTGTAGTGTGAATAGATCAGTTTTTTAGATATTTAGATATTACATGAAATAGTTGGATATTCCATGACAATCTCCTAAGTTCAATTCAAAATGCATTTCAAAATTAAATCAGCTATAGAATTCTGTGTGTGTGTGTGTGTGTGTGTGTGTGTAGAGATCCATGATCTCTCTATATCTGTCTAAATATGCATTCTGAATAGATAGATGTAAATGCATATCTATCTCTGTTCTTAAATTATCTAGATGGTTTCTGGATTCATTGTATTATCTGTACCCTTATTCATTAACTTTTATAATTAAAAGTTGACTTTGTTTCACAGTGAGAGTTCTTTCTCCAATTATACTTGAGAGCTTTAGATTTCTTAATGATTTTTTTTCCCCTGTCAATAGGCCATGTTCTTGCAACCCTGCAGGAAGTACAGATAAATGTAATGTTGAAACTGGGCGCTGTATTTGTAAAGACAATGTGGAAGGATTCAGCTGTGAGAGGTAGCCAATCCTTATTGCATCTTCCCCTTATTTTTTCTAGTAGATTTTCCAAGTATTCCAAGTAAATTCCAATTTCCCTAGTATTTTTTTCAAGCTGTAAATAACTAAGTCTTTTCCCACTTATTTCTAGGTGCAAACCTGGGTTTTTTCAATTGGAGTTTTCCAATCCTCGAGGCTGTACTCCTTGCTTCTGTTTTGGGCATTCTTCTGTCTGCACAAATGCAGAAGGATACAGTGTTCACTCAATCACTTCTACTTTTCAGATAGGTAATTTGGGTCTTTCCATATCAGAACAGCTAAGATTATACTTAGACTATTAAAAGGAATGACTTTTCTGAGATATGTTGTGTTTTGGTGATAGAAATATCTGTAATGAATGTGTAATTTTTTCCTTGGTTAGATTTTTGTCATGAAGAAAATTATGATTGAAAAAATCTTAAGAGTTTAATGGCATATAGCGTGGCCAGTTACAGTTTTAGCAAAGTGTTACAAATACAAAAACACTTTTGTATTAGTATCAACAGATGTTTACCTAAAAATTTATTTTCATTCTCTGTTTCCAGATGAGGAAGGATGGCGTGCTGAACAGCGAGATGGCTCTGACACTTCACTTCAGTGGTCATCTGAGAGCCAGGAGATATCTGTGATCTCAGATAGCTACTTTCCCATATACTTCATTGCACCAGGTAAATGAAACCAGAAAGTCATTTATTTGGTGCTGTTATATATCTATATTTCTGCTTTATTGCATATCTTTGGTATATTGTTTCTGTTTTTCAGACAAGTTTTTAGGTAATCATCTGTTGAGTTATGGTCAGAATCTTACTTTCTCATTTCGAGTGGAAAGGCGGGATACACGACTCTCTGCAGAAGATCTGGTCCTTGAAGGAGCTGGTCTTAGAGTATCTGTTCCCTTAATTGCTCAGGGTAACTCCTATCCAAGTGAGACCACTGTGAGATACGTTTTTAGGTAAGATGACAGTCTTTACCAGTTGAGGGTATCAAATTCATCTCTTCTATGGGGATAGAGGAGAAGAGAGTAAGGAAAAAAAAGGAACTGATTACCATGACTTGTAGAGCTTTTCTTGAATGGTATATGTGTTCACCTGACATACCTGATGAGAAAGGATGGCTTCTTGTTGTTTGCTTTTTCCAGTGATTGTGTCAGACTAACTCAAAGCTCTGTGACAAAGGGGTTTTGGGGGAGTTTGCTTTGCATTTGCGCATTTGATATATTGCATTGGGGGCAGAATGGACAAAGAATGCATTCCAGAAACTATGACTCTAGAAGCTAACATGAACTTTTCCCCATAGACTTCATGAAGCAACAGATTATCCTTGGAGACCCACTCTTACTTCTTTTGAATTTCAAAAACTACTAAGTAATTTGACTTCTGTCAAGATTCGTGGAACATACAGTGAGAGAAGTAAGTTAAAACAATAATTTGGAAGGCTCAGAGGAGTGGTGATTAGGTTGTAGAATTCAGATAAACTTACACATTAAAATTTTATGTAAGCTGCATTGCTGTAAAGTGACCATAATGTTGTGTGATAACACTGCCAAAATACTTTAAAAGTACTCTTTAAAATTTGTTCTCAAGTAGGCAAATTAATACATTTTTATATTATATAATATAATGTACACTACAATAAAAAGATAAACATTAATTTGGTGCCTACCAGAATTGCCATAGTTTATAAATTCTGTGAGTTTTTAATACTGAAGTTCAGAATTCAAGGCATAAAGTACAAAAATGTCCATTTTCACTTGATCTTTATATATCAGATCTGTGATAATTTGTACAGAAATTCCTTCCACTGATTAAAGATTACTCCCCCCACCCCACAGATGTGTTCAACCGAGTGCTGCCGGTGACCCTTGACACCTAGTCATGTGACAGTGTTACACTTTACTATTATACTCATTGATGACATGAGTTACATTGTTGTCATAAATAAATAATAAATACTGTGTGTGGTCCATGACAAATTTTTGTTGGATGATGTGGCCCAGAAGAGCTAAAACGTTGGACACTCATGCCTTAGAAGTTGATTTCAATTAGTTGCTTTCATCAAAAAAATTCATCACCTATGTCTCACTTTCTGGTTAAGAGCTCATTTAGCTAAAATTTAGCAAAACTATTTCTCAAATTGCTTTTAAGGTCACAATAAAAAAAAACTTTACTTCAAAGACATAAAATAAATCACTTTATAACTACAGTATTTAATTTTTATTGGATTTTTCTTCATAATAAGACTTTTTTTTTATTTGGAGAGATAATAACCTTAGAGGGAATGTGAACGCAGTGTTTAAAAACAAAAAAGATGAAAGTAAGTTAGCTCACAAACGTTTGCTTAGTTAAATCAGTATTTATTATGCACTTATGTGCTAGGCAATATGCTAGTAAAGATGGGATGCAAGCCTTCTCAAGGAATTTTTCATTTATTTGGCAAGAAAAGATATGAAAATATGACAAGTTAGATGTCAGTAAAATATTTAAATAATAGTTTGAGGCCTTGCTTTTGACTGGATTTCACTTCCTTTTTCCCCAGTGACACATATGAATCCCTATCTTCCTTTAAGATGCAACTCAGTTACCGTCTTCTGAATGAAAGGCTTTCAGACTTGTCTCCCATATGTGCCTTCCCTCCCAAACTACCTGTTATTTAATGGCTTTGTGAGAGTTTGTATTCCTTCACTTTATGCATGTACTTGTCTTCTATTAGAGTTTTAACTTCTCACAAGAAGGGATCATTTCTTCCTTTTTACTTGTATCCATTCTGCTGGCCCACAGTAAATGCTTTAGCAAGTACTTGTGGCAGATTGGTTTGTCATAAGGCACTCACATGGTTAAGTGCCAGACTGATTATTCCTAATTCATCCTCAGATATTTTACTAAATTCAACTGTATTGTGTTATTTTGACATCTTCTCTGATTGAGTTTATCCTGACTTATAGTGACACTGTCCCCCACTGCACCCCTCCCTCAGATATTCACAGACCATCCTTTTTAATCCTATATTGTCAGAATTTTGCTAGAAATAAAAGCCTACACTTAGAATTTGAAGAATTTGGTTTTTTCCTTCTGAAAATGAGGACATTCACCCACCATGCATCCTGTGAGATCTAGTCTTTATTCTCCATAATTTTGGAGTGCTCACTGACATTGGCAGTTACTAGCTCACTGGGATAGCTTTGTTTGTACAATGCTCAGATGTTGTGAAGTTCGTTATACCTCATTCATTATATACTGTTCTTTATTATCACTGTAGTCTTACAGAGGAGGTTGTTTCAGTAGCAAGGGATGGAAAATATCAGCAGAGATGAGCAGGGTCTGATGTTCATGACAGACCAACTAGGAAGATTGGAGTTAAAGACCCATTTAATGGAGCATCACAATTAATACCACTTTCTCCAAATTAACAGTGATGTTCCAGATGTTCCACATATTGGTATCATGCTTCAAAATACTGATTCCATTCAATTTTATTTACATAGTATACTTTTTTCACAAGTAGAGTGAGAAATTATGTTTGTTATATAGTAAAGTAAAGGTAACTAAAACCAGAAGAAAAATAATTTCTAATTGCCAGTCTTTTACCAATTATTTTTGTGCATAAGCTATCATAAATAGAGTGGTATTCGGGATATAAATAGTTTTTCATTTCTTCTAGAAAACCATTTGAAAATTTTATCTCAAGTTTGGAAAGCATCAGAGAAGGTTTTTTTGGTGTAGTACATTGACATTATCCATCTAAAGTAATAGTGTTCTTTGTGACCTTTTCTTGGGCTACCATGTGAGTGGTCACTAATGACAGTTTCTAATGGAAGAGTTAAGGTAATGATTAATTTTTCATTCTTGAATTTTCCTTTGCTTTTTTGCTTTCCATAATTTTTAGAAGATATAAACTGACTGAATTATCTGTTCAGAGCAAAAGTTACAAGGTCCATTGTCAAATAAAAACTCACTGTCTCTTAATGTTTATTTTTTTTTTCCTATATCCATACATAGGTGCTGGATATTTGGGTGAGGTCACTTTGGCAAGTGCTCAGCGTGGACCTGGGATCCCTGCAGTTTGGGTGGAGTCCTGCACCTGCCCTGTAGGATATGGAGGGCAGTTTTGTCAGCTGTGTGTTTCAGGATACAAAAGAGAAACACCTAGTCTTGGACCTTATAGTCCTTGTGTGCTTTGTACCTGTAATGGACATAGTGAGACCTGTGATCCTGAGACAGGTAAGGATGTGATTTGGTGCAGCTATAAGGTGTGAATTTTCTGTTCTTTTAAGGGAGGACAAAGGGTGAGAAGTTTTATTTACCATGTGAATTTTATTTCTTTCTTTCATTTCCTGCCTTCAAATAGGTGTTTGTAACTGCAGAGATAACACAGCTGGTCCACATTGTGAAAAGTGTGCTGATGGCTACTATGGAGATTCAACGGCTGGTACTTCCTCTGATTGTCAACCTTGTCCATGCCCAGGAGGCTCAAGTTGTGCTGTTGTGCCCAAGACAAAGGAGGTGGTATGCACCAATTGTCCTACTGGCACTACTGGTAATTCTACATTTCCAAATGCCTTTGCTGAGATCTAATATTTAATGTGATCAAATCCTTGAGCTTTTCAGGGATAAGCAATTATATATTTGGAATAATAGGAACAAATAACTGAAATTATGAAAGGTCACATCATATGTATTAGAATGGACTTGCTTTGTCAGATATCAGCAGGATCAGTTGCCTCCTCACTCTTGTGTCTTAGGGATCCTTGCTTGCTCAAGAGGGAAGAAAGACCACAATGAATAGGGGCAGCATAGACCCTCTAAAGGTAGGAGCAGAAAAATGTGGGGAGTAGAGCTAGGACTTCATGCAGAATGGGGAAAAGGGTCAGTTCTTCATAACAGACTTTCAGAGAATATTCTTAATCAGAAGGAAAAGCATTGGACTCAGTTGTATGTATGTTTCATACCTTAGACTAGGGTGTTTTGTATAGAATATATACAGGCTTAAAAATAAAATTAAATCCTCTCTAGCTTATAGGTATCTAAATTACTTTAACTTTTCCTTGATTAGATTTTCACTGTTTTGTTTAGTAGTCATAATCTGATATTTTAGAAAAATACATGATTTATCAGAAGAGTAAGCCTGAGAATGGCTTATTCTAAGGAGATTCTAGAATATAGGCTTAGTAACTTCTCCATCCCCTCATCCATCCCCCATCCCCCCAAGAGTAAGGGTATTCCCTATTTTTATCTGTTATGTTTTAGAGACTTCAGTTTTATTTCTGTTCTAAAGGCTACAAAGAGAACCATAAACCCAAGCTTGGAGAGGGTAATGAAAGTGAACAGGATTGTGATAGTGGAGAGAACATTGGCCTGGAAGCCAGGACCTACAAGCTGTTTGTCATATTTCTCATTGTGACTTACCTTGGGTGAATTTTATCACCTCCCACCACATTGTTGTCTGTAGAGTCCCACTTCTAGACTCCCTTATCTTTCCCAGGCAAGTATTGGAGGGGTAGGAGACAAGTATTCCATCGAGATCTCCAAGTGCTCCATTTATTTACCAAAACACCAGTGCTTAACTACCTATCCACTCCCACTCCCATGGCAGTTAGTAAAATAAGGTTCTGATAATCTGTAGTATTCCCACACACAACAGTCCCCTACAGTTATCCTCTTCTGGAAAATGAGGGGCATCTAGATCAGAGGTCGATAAACTTTTTCTTTAGAGGTCCAGATAGTATTTTAGACTTTCTGGGCCAATAGGCAAATTAGAGGATATTATTAAATATATATAACAAGAAGGAAAATAAATTTCCTCTAATTTTTTATAGTCACACTATAATGATAATTACATACTTTTAAAATTTCTAATAGAGATCTTCTAATGAGAAGAATGGAACTTTTGGGGGGGAACCATTTTGCTTAATTGGAGTTCAAAGTTAGTGTTCACTGTCATCAAAATCAGTTTTTTCACAAATTTTCATCTAATGCTGATTTGCAATGAAATTTTTCCTATTTCATCTTTGAAAATGTCTTAACACAAATAGATATTGCCAAAAACTGTCAATCCACAAACATGATTTTAATTAAGCCAAAAGATGGATAGTCTTAAACAAAATTATTTTCTGTGGATAAATTTCTTTGTTCGATCAAACCTGATTTAATTAATTCATTATTAAAGAATTTTTCTTGCTTGATCAGTATTAAAAACTTGATAACTTACTTTGGTTGTAGCATCATTTTCAGTGTTTTTATTTTTGTCAAGAAAGTCTCTGATGAGATTCTGTTATAAAATTTCTCAGGTCACTATGTATATTGTATTCTTTTAGCATAACTATAGTGTCATTGCATAATAAACATAAGACTTTGCCACCTATTTGAAAGAAAAATAATCCATACTCCAGTGTGCCTTAAATATTCAACATTGGGAGTCTACCTTTTATTTCTTGTTTTAATATGATGGTTATAGACTGATAATTAAAGCACAAAATGTTACGATACAGCAATGTGAATGGTACTCAAATTGTTGTCAGGTTAGAATTGAGGTATTGCAATTTGTAGGTCACTGAAGAGCAGCATGAAGACATTGTACCACATATGTTGTAATGCACACATTGACTGGTGTGTCAATGAAATTGTTTTTACAGACACTGAAGTTTGACTTGTAGATAATTATTATTTTGATTTTTTTCATTAAAAAATATTAAAAAAACTGTTCTTAGCTTGCATGATCATAAAAACCAGGCAGGAAGCCATATGTAGTCATTTGCTAATGCCTGATTTAAATTAGTATTCTTGAAAGTTTTTTTTTAACATAGACCCCAAACAGTAAAAGAAAATTGTAACCATTCATTTCTCGTGTGTGTGTGTGTAATACACATAAATATATGTGTGTATATATATATATATGTACATATATAAAATAAGTTGGACAGTTTTAAAACATACAGAAATTTAAAACTTTAAAGGATAAAAAGGATAATTTTAAAATAATTTTAATTTTATGGTAATGGTAGGAAAATTATTTTTCTCAGTATTGTTATTAATACTTTTAGTGAGATCAACATGATCAAATTATGTTTCATTAGTTTTGAAAATCTTAACTTAAAAACTTTGTGCTAGATATAACTCTTCAAAATTATAGTTTTTTGTTCACTTTATTTTGTTTACTGGGTTTTAGTGACTGTCATAACTAAAGAAGATATTTTAAAGACACAAAATCCAAAAATAAGCAGTGTATCAGTATGTATCCTTACTCACTTGTGATACGCATTTTTCTGGTCCACCTACCAGTTTGACAGATTTAAATTCCACTAATCAAATTGCATCTTCTTTGTGGATCTTGCAAATTAATGGAGGACATTATATTTTTAAATAATTGGATTCACAAACAAGACTCTGTAGAAGTAAAACAGGCCAGGAAATTCTGATATCAAGTTTAATGCAAAGAAAAAAGAATTTTATAGATGACATCTGTCTTTTTGGTAACAAGAGCTTAATTTTAAAATCTTGCTAATCATGATGGTTTCATTCTATTGTTAACTAATATCTAAAGGCATCATATATATATATATATATATATTTATATTTGTGTGAGGTTCATCATTATTTTGTATTAATATAAATCCTATTTCAAATTTTAATTACTTCAAATTTGTGGGCTGACTTCTTATCAAATCTTACTAAATTGTTATTTTTACTATGTAATACAGTGGCTGTTGAGAGCTTGTATTATCATTTCTCCTGCTTTCTTATTAACTTGTTTTCAATCCATGGTTCCTTCTTAAGTATCATTTTAATCACCTGCCCATTTTATGAGGGTTAATTTAGCCAAAACTAGATAGTATGATTTATAAATATATTTAGCTGGGCTTGCCAGAGCTGTAATATGTTGCAATATGCTCAGAGACTGAACAAGTGAGGATGCTATTGACAACCTCATTACCATATAGGATATGTGACTGACAAAGGAAATAAAAGATTCTGGTTCTTTTCTACATATGAATATTTGATATAAATTCTCATTGAAGCTTAGTTGCTTTCTTTCAATAGTTAAATTTTAAATGGAATTTCTTTTATTTTACCACATCACAGTAAAATATCTTGTGCACTCTACTTTGGAAACCACTTATCTAGATGATCTTCAGGGTCCTTTCAAAAATGCCTTTGTTCTATTTTAATAACTTAGAGTGAAATACTTTCTTCCTGTGAAGAAATGTTCCCTCCTGAAGTAGTCAGACTGCTGTCTGTCTATCTGGTGTTAATTCTTTCCTTATCAGTAACTTAATAAACAGATTTCAGTGAGCCTCCTATGTAACTAATAACTGGATCATAATATTTAATAGCCAATTTGGCAAGTGAAACTTGAGAACTTTAAAATGACAGCTTATCTTTGCCTTTATTTTCAACCTACAGCATTGATTTCTCTGCTTTTCAGGTAAGAGATGTGAACTTTGTGATGATGGCTATTTTGGGGACCCCCTTGGTGAAAATGGCCCCACAAGACTTTGCCGACCTTGTCAATGCAGTGACAATATCGATCCTAATGCAGTTGGAAATTGCAATCGCTTAACTGGAGAATGCTTGAAGTGCATCTATAATACTGCTGGCTTTTATTGCGACCGCTGCAAAGATGGTTTTTTTGGGAATCCCCTGGCCCCCAACCCAGTAGACAAGTGCAAAGGTAATAGTTTTTAACTTAGATCCTGATAACCTCATAAAGAAAAGACATAGCATCATGATTACATTTTGTAATTAGGGATTCATTTCCTGGAGCTAGTTGAAGCAGGCTGGGCCCAGAGTCAAGACACTTCAAGTTTAAATCTGTCCTCAGACGCTTACTAGCTATGTGAACTTGGGCAAGGCACTTAATTGCTGTTGCCTTGGTTTCCTCAACTAGAATGGGGATAACTACACCTACCTCCCGAGGTGGTTGTGAGATTGAATGAGACAATAATTGTAAAGCAATTAGTATGGTACCTCTACCCTGCTGCCATTTTGAAGAATTGCCTTGTGTATGGACTATGTTGGTCATCTGTAAAATGAATTTGTCAAAGGAAGGAGATATGTAAAAAATACAAAGTACAATATTTTATATAATATAATTTACACAAATACAAATGTATAAATTCAAAAAAATAGTCTTTCTTCCCTCAAGGGTAATTTTTAAGAGCAGGCAACATAGAAAGGGTAGTGAGTAGTGGCCAAGGAAAGAAGGTCAGAAATGTTTTCATTTGGAGAGTCAGAGGGACAATAAGTGGAATCTTGGGAGGACTTGATCAATTCACTTTATGGCAGCAGTGGCAATATTGATTTGATTACACTTCTAACTGGACATTGTGATAGGTTTAGAGTTTGAGGGGTAGCAAATAATATGCACAGTGATAAGTCATGTGGGAGGAAAATAGCTGGGGGGAGGAAAGGTCATTTGGAGATGAACAGAGTATGAAGTTTAACATTCAAGTAATAGAGATTATATGTAGCACTTAATCTTCATTATTTTCCCTATCTCTTAGCTTGTAGTTGTAATCCTTATGGTACTGTGAATCAACAGACTACTTGTAATCAAGTAACTGGGCAATGTGAGTGCCTCCCTCACGTCACCGAAAGGGATTGCAGTGCCTGTGATCCTGGATTCTATAATCTACAGAGTGGACGAGGATGTGAGAGGTAATGCTGATCCCCTTACTGGCCCAGGTAGGGAATGCAATGGCTAAGGTACTGAGCTTGGAGTTAAGAGGAACTGAGTTCAGATTCTGCTCATCTGTAAAAGAGGGATAAAGAATATCGTTTACCTCACAAGGTTATCTTGACGATCAAATGAGATGATGAAAGTAAAGCATTTTACAAATGCTAACTGTTATTACTATCCTTTTCTTCTAGCATTTTTTTCTATGTTTTAGAGGTGATAGTTTATAAACGAATGAACAGGGGTAACTAGGTGGTGAAGTAGATAGAACACTGGCTCTGAAGTCAGGAGAACTTGAGTTCAAATCTGGCTTGATCCAGAAGCTGTGTGACCTTGGACAAGTCACTTAACCCCATAGCCCCACAAAAACAAACAAAAAATTTTATGAAAGTTGAATGAACAGAAATTATATTTAATTAGAACCATAGCTTCCATTCTGTACAAGGCTCCATTGATTTACAGTATTATCTTCCTTTTTTCAGAGATCTGTATTTAACATTAAGAAAGAAAAACAAGGGGGTGGCTAGAGTACCGGCCCCAGAGTCAGGAGGAGAGTTCTTATGTGGTTTTGACAGAGGAAAGGTCAAAGTTTGTACTAGGATTAAAAAGAAATTTTGGTTAGGGCTCAATGAAACTTGAGTCACACTTTTTATATATGAGAACTTAATTCTTAGCAGTATTTGTTCTTTCTAGATAGAAAGGGACAGTTCTTGTATAAACTTAGAAAACTATTCAAAGTCTGTTTCTTTTATCTAAAATAAAATTATTTTATATTTCATTTTCAGATGTAACTGTCATGCTTTAGGTTCCACCAATGGTCAGTGTGACATACGCACTGGCCAATGTGAATGTCAGCCAGGCATCACTGGTCAGCGCTGTGAGCAGTGTGAGCCCAACCACTTTGGTTTTGGACCTGAAGGCTGCAAACGTAAGATTGATGGCATAGCACTTAGCATCTTGTCACATTTAGGGTTAGAAGATCTCTTGTCCCTATGGCTTATTGCTGTAATAATACAAGATCCACCAAAGTCATTCTTAAGTGGATATTTACACACACACACACACACACACACACACACACACACACACACACACACACACATCCCTGTTGTCTTGGAGTTTTAAAAAATCGAGTTGTTAATAATTTTATCTGTTTCTTCTATTTCCCCTTCTACATTATTTGTAGATGGTAATTTTTACTTTTTTATCCAGTAAGTTAAACCTTTAATTTATTACCTCTTTTTAGATAGGCTATTCACAGGACCTTTTTGTTGATTTGTTTATAGCAGTTGCTTCTTATCCCTACTACTTTTGGAGATCTCATTAGAAAAATCTTTCTTTTCCTTGATATAAACAGTTCCTTGAATTAAGTCTCAGGAACACTTAGGTTTTCACCTATCTGAATTCCTGCATTTCTTCTACAGAGTGTTGCATATTATTGACCTAAACCAAGGAATACTATTAGTAAACATACCATAACTCCTTCTTCCTTTGGGATTTCTAGCTTTTTAGTGAGGAAATAGAGGATTTGTGAGATTGGAGGTTCAGGATAAAAGATACCAGGGCATTTAATGGAAGGATTTTCATCATCTCAAGATATCATTTAATGTAATTTACAGCCTCATACTACTCGTAAATCTTATTTTTGCTCTAAATGTTTTCTGTGTTGTCTCCTAGGTAGCTGTGTTTTATTTAAAATCTGGTAAATAGGTCTGTCTTTTAGAGAGTAATAATAGTGCAGACTGTTTCCTGATAAATGATGTAATCTTTGGAAAGAGCACTTCTTCCTTGCCTAGTCATATTTTGATTGAGACTTTCTCCTTTTACTCTGTAGCATGTGACTGTCACCCTGAGGGATCACTTTCACTCCAGTGCAAAGATGATGGTCGTTGTGATTGCAAAGAGGGTTTTGTGGGAAATCGCTGTGATCAGTGTGAAGAAAACTATTTCTATAATCGATCTTGGCCTGGCTGCCAGGAGTGTCCTGCATGCTACAGACTAGTGAAAGATAAAGTAAGTCTTTAGCCCTGCCTTCTCAGGACTTTTACTGTGTAACATAAATTCTCTTTTGGCAGACTGCTACCTGCTAAAGGCAACTGGCTATGTCAGTAATATTGTTTACATGTAATTTTGGTCTTTGTTTTTAATTCATTATATACCTGTTAAGGAGGCAGCAAGCACTAGTTAGAGTTCAGGCCTACCTCTGATAGGGTACTTGAGAAGACATTTCACCTGTGTCCTCATTTCTTCCTTCATTTTATTGAGGTTGCTGAACATAGAGTGAAGCTCCAGGAGTTAGAGAATCTTATAGCAAATCTTGGAACTGGAGATGAAACAGTGACGGATCAAGCCTTTGAGGACAGACTGAAGGCAGCAGAGAGGGATGTCATGGACCTACTTCGTGAGGCCCAGGACATCAAAGGTAAGTGTTACTGGTGACTTCTACTGGACTGGCCAATTGATTAATGTAGTTGTTACCTAGAGCTAATATGTTGTATTAAGCATTTCATAAACTCAGTAGTTAGGGTTTTTAAAGATTTTTTTTTAAATAGTTTATTTCCCCCTAATTATATGTAAAAACATTTTTTAACATTTGTTTTTTAAAATCTTGAGTTCCAAACTTTCTCCCTCTTTTCCTCCTCCCTTCATTAAGAAGACAAGCAATTTAATAGAGGTTATACACGTACAGTCATGGAAAACTGTTTCAATATTAAGTCATGTATGATAGAAAACTTTACTGTTAAAAAATGTATGCTTTAATTTGCTTTTGGGTTCCATTAGTTCTTTCTATGAAGTTACATAGCATATTTCATCATAGATCTTTTGGAATTATCTTGGATCATTATAATGCTAAGAACAGTTAAGTCATTCACAGTTGATTTGTTGTTACTTTGTACAATGGGCAGCTAGGTGGTGCAGTGGATAGAGCACTCACCTTGGAGTCAGGAGGACAGGAATTTGAATCCAGCCTCAGACACTTGATTCTTCTTCTTCTTTTTTTGTTTTGTTTTGTTTTGTTTTGCAAGGCAAACGGGGTTAAGTGGCTTGCCCAAGGCCACACAGCTAGGTAATTATTAAGTGTCTGAGACCCGGATTGGAACCCAGGTACTCCTGACTCAGACACTTGATTCTTACTGGCTGGGTGGTGTTGGGCAAATTACTTAACCTCGATTGCCTCTGCTTCTAGATTCATATCTGGCCACTGGACCCAGATGACTCTGGAGGAGAAAGTGAGGCTGCTGATTTAACACAACTCCCCTTTACTCAAATCCAGTTCACATACTTGTCATAGCATCAACTCCCTGATGATGTGGTTTTCTTTGAAAATGAAGGATAAACATTATTATTATTGTTGTTGTTGTTGTTGTTATTATCATTATTATTATTATTATTATTATTATTATTATTATTATTATTATTATTGCTATGTAGGATGTTCTCCTGCTTGTGCTCATTTCACTTTGCATCAGTTCATGTGATTGTTTTCAGGTTTTTCTAAGAATTTCCTGTTTGTTATTTCTTACAGCACAAAAATACTACATTACAATTATATACCACAACTTGTTCAGTTTTTCCCCAATTAATGGACATTCCCTCAATTTCCAATTCTTTGTCACCACAAAAAAAAAATCTTTTATAAACATTTTTTACCTACAAGTCCTTTTGCATTTTGTTTTTAGTTCTATCCTTGCACCAAGGAAATATATATAAAATTAATGAATTGGTCCTTGTTTTTTCAGTTGCTTTTATTTTATAAGTTGGAGGCACTAATCTATTTTGGCATGATCTAGCAAGTCTCTGGACAGATCAATCTGAAGAGTTAAAGACTCTAAAATTAAAATCAAATTAAACAGTAAAAAATATAAAACAGTATGGTAAAATAGTTTCATTGGCTTTTTAAAGGAATTAATTTTTTAGATTTAAATTTTGAGAATGGGTTTCTGTTTTTTCAGGTTAGTAATGCTTTAGCCACTCATTGGTTCAGTCCTACTTCTAAACAGCACAGAAGCTTTGATTTGTATATTTCTAATTTGGATTGGTTGATATTGCCTTAGGCTGTCTACAGGTTTTCTTCTCCCTGTGCTTCTCATATTGGTACTGGACTTACTGTGATCATTCCATTACCTTACCTATTACAGCTCAGAACTCTTGATCTCTAGTAGTCCTGACTGTTCCTTCCCAATAAATAAGAAATTACAGAGGTGTACCACCATGCTTAATGGAAGCAACTATTTTTAAATTTAATTTTTAATGTTATTTTTTTAAGCTTTGATTTGGAAACTCCTCATCTGACATATTTAATTTTTTTTATATTTTTTGGTTTATTTTATATCATTACAATAATCTTGTTATAACAGTAAACATACCCTCCCTTCGCCCCCTTCTCCCCCACAAGAAGATGTGAAACCTCAAGAAAAGTGAGAGAGAAGAAAAATGTACTTTAGTCTGTGTTCAGATTCCAACGGCTCTGTCACTGGCCTTATTTATCATAAGTCCATCAAAGAAGTTGCTTCATTATTTTTCCCACAGTTGCTGCATTTCCCTCCATTGTGTTCCTTCCCACTCTCATTTATTCCATTCTCTCTCTCTCCCTCCTTTCACCCTGTCCCTATTTAGAAGTGTGTTGTATCTGAGTACCCTCTCCCATGATCTTCCCTCTCTTCTATCACTTATCCCCCCCCATATCTGCCCTTCTCCCAGCCCCTTCTTCTCATTTTTCTCTAGGATAAGATAGATTTTTATACCCTATTAAGTATGTATGTTATTTCTTCTCTGAGCCATTTCTGATGAGAGTGAAGGCTCACTCATTCCCCCTCACTTTCCCCTGTTCCACTCCATTGAAAAAGCTTTTTCTTGACTCTTATGTGAAATATCTTAGCCCCTTCTTCCTCTCTTCCTCTTCCTCCCAATACTTTCCTTTGTCACGCATTGATTCGATCTTTTTACTATGTTATACCATTATATTCAGCTCCCTCCTGTGCCTTGTCTATATATATGTTCCTTCTAATTGCTCTTACAAATGAGAAAGTTCATATGCGTTATCAGTATCTTCTTCCCATGTAGGAATACAAACAGTTCAACATCATTAAGTTCCTCATAATTAGTCCTTCTCGTCCACCCCTTATATGTTCCCCCAAGTCCTGTACTTGGAGATCAAACTTTCTGTTCAGCTCTGGTTGTTTCAGTAGGAAAGTCTGAAAGTTCCCTGTTTCATTAAAAGTCCATCTTTTCTCCTGACAAAGGATGTTCAGTTTTGCTGGGTAGTTGATTCTCAGTTGTAAACCAAGATCTTTTGCCTTCCGGATCATCTTATTCCAAGCCCTACAAGCCCTTAATGTAGATGCTACCATATCCTGTGTAATCCTAACTTTAGAGCCACAGTAGTTGAATTGTTTGTTTCTGGCAGCTTTTAGTATTTTCTCTTTGACTTGGGAGTTTTGGAATTTGGTTACAGTATTCCTGGAAGTTTTTCTTTTGGAGTTTCTTTCAGGAGGTGATCAGTAAATTCCTCAATTTCTATTTTACCCTCTGCTTCTAGGATCTCAGGGCAATTTTGCTGTATTATTTTTTGAAAAAATGAAGTCTAGACCCTTTTCCTGGTTGTGACTTTTGGGTAGCCCAATAATTTTTAAATTGTCTCTCCTGGATCTGTTTTTGAGGTCAGTTGTTTTTTTCCAATGAGATATTTCACATTTCTTCTAATTTTTCTTTATTTTTGGAGTACTTTTATTTCTTCCTGATTTCTTGCAAAGTCATCAGCTTCCTTTAGTTTCATTCTGCATTTGAAAGAGTTATTTTCTTCAGGAAGCTTTTTATCCCCTTTTCTAGCTGGCCAATTCTGCTTTTTTTAGGCATTCTTCTCCACATTTGCCTTTTGTGTTGCTTTTTCCATTTGACCTAAACTGGTTTTTAACATATCATTTTCTTCAGTATTTTTTTGTATTTCTTTCATCACGCTGCTGATTTGGTTTTCATGATTTATTTGCATCACTTTCATTTCTCCTCCTAATTTTTCCTGTATTCCTTTAATTTCTTTTCAAAGTCTTTTTTGAGCTTATCCATAGTCTGAGTCTATTTTCTATTTCTCTTGGAGGTTTTGAATATAGGAGCTTCGATTTTGTCATCTAATGGATCTTCCATGGGACCAAAGTAATTTTCTATGGTCAGATTCTTCTTTTTCTCTTGTTTGCTCCTTTCCTCATCCTATGACTGATTTACTGCACTTCCAAGACTTTGGGGGGGGCTTTTGGGACACCCCACAGGGACCTGAATTCCTCCAAGGTCTTAGGAGAGGCTCTGACTGCTTTCTTGCCTGTGCTTTGGTATGTGGATGACCACAGGTGCTCCTCTCTGCCCTGGGGCTGTGAAGAGAGTCCCTCAGTTATGGTGGCATGGAAGCCCAAACTGCAACCTGAATCTGGGTGTGGGCAAACAGTAGAGTCCTGCCCTAGAGAGAGCAGAGAGCCTTTGGGCTGTGGGCTGTGCCCTGTGCTTTAGAGGTGTAGACTGGCTTCCCTGATTCCCACTACAGGGCTTCTCTGAGGCCAGCACTTGCTCCACACTCACTCTTGTGAGGCAGAGTTCTCTCGCCACCCCTTCAAACAATTCTGGTGATCCCTAGGCCAGGAGGTCTGGAAACCACCCCCTCTGTCACAGATCTAGGCACTCAGCCTGGCTGTGCTATGGCTGTGGCTTTTTCCAAACCCCGGTCCTGGTGAAACAGACCTTTCCTGTGGAACTTTTAAGTTGTATTGGACCGGGAAATTGTATCACTCAGTTTCTCTGTGGGTTCTGCCCCTCTAAATGTTGGCTACTGTCATAATTTGCCAGCTTTTGGAGTTTTGGGGGGAATGAGTTTCTGGGAACTCCTGCCTTCACACAGCTGTATCTTGACTCTTGCCTCCTCATTTTCACCTAAAGTATAGCTTTTTGTAAATAGTCTATTATAATTCTGCATGTGACAAAAAATGCTCCAAATCATTATTTATAAGAGAAATGCAAATTAAAACATCTATGAGGTTCCACTTTACAGCTATAAGATTGGCTAAAGTGACTAAAAGGGAAAGTGGTGAATTGGAGAGGTTGTGGGAAGATTGGGGCATTAATGCACTGTTGGGTGAACTGATCCAACCATTCTGGAGAACAGTATGGAACTATGCCCAAAGAGCAGTAAAACTGATCATATTCTTTGACACAACAATACCAATACTAGTCCTATATCCAGAAGAAATCATAGAAAAAGGAAAAAATTCCTCATGTTTAAAAAATATTTTTAGCAGTTCTTTTTGGAATGCCAAAGAATTGGAAATTGAGGGGATCCCCATCAGTTCAGGAATGGCTGCACATGTTATGATATATGAATGTTTTGGAACCATGAATGATCTGACTTTAGAGAAGCATGGGAAGAATCACACAAACTGATGCTGAGCGAAGGGAGCAGAACCAAGAGATCATTGTACACATTAACGATAACATTGTGAGTTGATCAACTACAATGGATGCAGCTCCTCTCAGCAGTTCAGAGGCTAGGGCAACCCTAGAGACCTGTTTTGAACAATGTCATCCATATCAGGAGGAAAAAAATAAAAGGAAAAACCCCATAGAATCTGAATGGATGCTATGCTGGCTTTAAAAAAAAAAAACAACTTCTCATAGTTTTCCTTATTGTCCTGTGGTTTTCTTTCTTTTCCCTTAGTCCTAATTTTCATATGCAAAATAACTAATCTGTTAAACACAAATGAACATGTGCAACTTTTACCAGACTGTTGAATCAAAAAAAATTCTGCATGTAAACTATTATATATTATGTACTTATATATTCATGAGTATAGCCCAAGCAATTGGCATTTCTTAAGAATAAATGAGCAAATTTCCTGTCAGAATAGCAATAACTAAGTAATATCTAATTCTAACATGAATATCCATCATTTTTATGCACTTAATAAACAAATTTGAATTGGTAAAATTGATATAAATTTGTATTATTAAGCAAGCCTTTATTAATCAACTTTGTGCTTTTAATCTCTAATATGAAGAACTTCATAGTGAAGTTATCAGGTATTTAGTGTATGGTTATCTATTAGTCAAGTTGTGGTGTTGCAACAGCTCTATTAGATAATGCAGATATACAGACCAGAGTGAAGAAGGGAGGTGGTAAGAATTTTAAGGATTTGTGAGCATCTAAATGTAAATAAGTATGTCATTTGGTCAGCTTGGTGTTGCCGTGGATGGAGTGTCAGCCCTGGACTCCGGAGAACCTGACTTCAAATCCCATCTCAGATAATAATTGCCTAGTTATGTGGCTTTGGACAGGTCACTTTAACCACATTGCCTTGCAAAACAGACAAAAAGCACTTCATTTAAGATGTCATGACATCATCATTGTCATTATTAATAAGAAATAATATTTCCATCATGGAAGTCATGTTCAGGCTTTTTTCTTAGAGGGATTGTCTTTTCCCCCAAAGGCAAAGCATTTAGAATCTCTTTGTAGGTTAGTAGGTGACGTTGTACAATAAGAAGGCAGGATATCTAAGTAGACAATAGTTTACGTTCATGTCCTATAAATATATGACTTATAAACCTGTTGAACCCAGTGTAGGGTTCAGCTGTTCTGTGCTTTAGTTGAACTCAGTGGTTGAATTTGTTGTGGATTTAGGAATAGATAAAACATTTCTGTCAAGAGAAGTTTATTATTGGTTTTGGCCAGTTTGTTTGCTTTTTGTTGTACAAGTGCCCAGAACTGTTTTATAAGATTCATTTTTAGAAACTTAAAAAAATTAATAGGTCAGTGGCCTAGTTTAACTTTAGCTTTTCATTTTGTTGAATGTCTTGTTTTTAGTTTTAAGACTTTAAGGTAGAAGAATTTTAACAATTGCTGTTTGTTCCACTTAAAGTTCTGTGTTTCTTGGATTTATGAAAAATAATTTACTTAGAAGCATCTTGCCCTGATGATCTACCCTTTTATGGTATGACTCTAGACCTTGTCAGCATAATTTCTTAGCTTGATTCAAATATCACTTTTTATAGGCACTTGGAAGGGGAAGTATGTTTTCATCATTTCTTTCATAATCTATAATTCTCCAGACTTTCTACAGTATAGAGATCTCAATTCTATCTATTTTGCTCTTGTCCAAGTAAGTCATGTTGTTGAGTGAGGAGAAACTGGGAAGTTTTTAAGAGGGGTAGCAATAAAAAGCAGCATTATTCCATCTTCTTCACATCAAGCTCCCTGGATAGTGGACATCCTAAATTGGTTCTAACAGATCAGAGTGGCTGATAAGGAAGCTTTCCAGTATTCAGATAGGTGGAACCCTGCCTAAGTGTTTTATACTTAGGCTCAATTGAAAACTACAGAATTTTTTAAATTATTTTATTATTTTTAAAGATTGAAAATAATTCTGGATATTTTATTTTTTCATTTATCCCAAAGTTATGTAAAGGTACTAAATTGAGTGATTAAACCTTAGAAATAAAATCCCAGACCTATTTTCTCTGTAGAACTGCCTCAGCATGATAGGGTAATTCATTTTTAAAGATTTTAAGAGAAAGTGATTCTCCATTTTCTTGGTAATCCCTACTAATATATGGGGTTTAACCAAGAAATTTTTTTCTTGGACCTAATCAGATTATCTCAAAGTCTTAATCCCTTTTTGCTGATTTCAGGGTTTGGTAAGAAATTTGTACACTCAAAACTGTTGTGGCTTCCTTAGCATTTTCTTACTCAAGACCAAATTTTGAATACTTTAAATACTCAGAGGTCTTTATTTCCCAAGCTTCTGTTCATTTTTGCTCTTGCCTGTGACCCAGCATTTTTTTAATATATTTCTAAAGTGAGCATAGTGCTATTATAAGTAATCAGTCAGCTCTGAATATAACAAGCATTTGCTTAACATGATCCTTATCTCTTGGAATGCTCTAATTTGGTGTGAAATTTTTAATATTGGCATTTTGACAAACTCTTATTGAGTTTATGAAGCTTTATGACACCAGAAATATGTACCAAGTTTATTCATTTCAACTCCTTGAATTGATTAAATGGTTGTTTTGTGCAAGATGTTAAAGATTCTAAGACAATAATGAAGCCTTTCTTACTTCCAGAGAACTTACTGAGGGAAATATAACATTAGACACTCTCATTTGAAGAGATGGAGAGGAATGGGATGAAGGTGGGGATAAGAGAGAAATGAGAAAGAGATAGGGAGGGTAGAGAATTAAGAAAGACAGATGAAAGGGCAGTTCATTTCAGGCATGAAATTACTCTGCAAGGAACAGATAATTCAAGAGGGGATACTGAGTTCAAGGGGAAAAAAACCTAGGAAGCCACTTTAACTGAAGCATAGATTATGGAAAAGGGAGTAATATGAACTATTTAAAAAGATAGGTGTTAGACAAATTGTAGAGGGCTTTAAAAGCCAAATCTAAGAATTTGTATATTCTGCAAGTAATAGGAAGTCCCCTAAGGTTTTTGTAAAGGGATATGACATGGTCAGACCTATATTTTGGAAAGATTAATTTGGTATCTATGTGAAGAATGGATTGGAGGCAAGAGAGATTGAAGTAGGAAGACCAGTTAGGCAGCTCTTGTAATATTTCTAGCGAGAGGTTATGAGGCCTGACCCAGGGTATTTGAGAGCTGTTTGAAGAGGTTGAATTGACAAGGCTTGGAAATGGATGAGCTATATGAGATGAGGGGGAAAGATTCATGGGAAAGAAGCATTATCCTTTTTCTGTAAAGCATGAAGAAGGCAAAATTGGAAGCAATTGGTTCAGGTTGCAAAGGGGGAAAAATTAAGAATGAAATAAAGAAATACTTCCTAATAATTAGAGCTCTGTTCCTTAAGTAGAATGAGCGACCTTAGGAGATAGATGACCACCAAATCTTTTTTCATGAAGACTTAATTTGAAATGATGAATGCTAGATATCTGGAAGACAACTAGAAATGAGGGAAATTTAGGAGACTAAACTAGAGAAGAAGAGAATGGAAGCTGATAATAGTGCAGATTTGAGAAGTGAAGTACTTGGTGATAAGTGACCTCATTTTCTCAGTCAAGTAAAAGATGAAAGGGGAGTGGTATAGGATGAAGAAAAAACAGAAAAAAACATGCATTGTTGATAATCAGTCATGGAATAATAAAAAAATATTGCCTTGTAATAGTGAGAACTAAGTTAAGATTAGATAGCATAAATTTGTGGTTGATCCACTTAGCAAAAGTTGCATAAAATATTCCAGTGGAATTTAAGTAACATTTAAGTGAAGTAGAGAGATTGGATGGTGGGGCACCTGGCTCTTGCAATACAACAAGGAATGAGTGAGGATAAGGGGATAAGAGATTAAATGGTAGAATATAGGGTTCAGTTGAAGTTTTCATCTGTAAGGGATAAAAATGAATTTTTTTTTAAGATCTGCACATTATTTAAAAAGAAAAAGGATATTGGAGATTGAAAGAGTGAGAAAATAAATCTTAGTATTTGATTTTAAAATGTCATATGGTTTGTGAAATTGAAATTACATTATCTTGAAAAATATGCCCTGGGGATTAGTGATACTTTTAGTTAATATGTTTGTATGTATGATAGCAGTGATAACTTAACATGGGCTTGAAGATCAAAACCATAAGAGTAACATGATTTATATTCACTCTAAAATACCAAGTAAGTTGTATCTGTCTCATGGAATAAGCCATCAGCCCTACGTTTTAATTAGAAGATTGATCTCTGCCATCTTCTTCTCCCCCTGCTTCCTCCCTTCCCCCCCCATACACATTTGTAGATATAGACCAGAACCTGATGGATCGCCTCCAGAGGGTGAACAATACCCTCTCCAGCCAGATCAGTCGCTTACAGAATATCCGGAACACTGTGGAAGAGACAGGAAATTTAGCTGAGCAAGCCCGCACTCGAGTCGAGAGCACTGAAAGGCTCATTGAAATTGCTTCCAGAGAACTGGAGAAAGCAAAAGTGGCCATTGCCAATGTGGTGAGTTGGAGTGCAGTGTGCGGGGCATATCCACAAGAGTGACGCACGGTGTATTTTGTTATGGGGAGGGAGGTCATCACTGTTTTTACTCTTTTATCTATAGATCTCTATAATAAATGACTTTAGACTTTTAGAGCTTGAGTGATCCTTGGAGAGAATGTAGCCTACTTAATTCCCTTGTTTTACCGATGCAGAAACAGAGACCCAGGCAGTAAAGAAACTTGCCTGAGAGCACTTAGTGAGTTGTTTCAGAATCAGACCAAGGATTTTTCACTCCCAGTTTGTTGCTCTTTTCTTTATTCTACTATACACCTTTCCCTTGATATCATCCTAATGAAAATAGAACTTTGGTAGCATTGCCCAAAGAATTGTCAGGAAATAAACCTGTATTTATTTTGCCGGCTTCTGTTTCTATGCTAGCGGGAAATCTAGCGTTCCTTTGTCCTTTTGTAAAAATAGGAATGATTCTTGGGTACAAAAAATATCCACTCTTCAAATATGGAATAGGAGAGACCTGGCTAGGCAGCAGTTTATTTGAAGACGACCCAGGTCTTTTCACTGATTGAAAATTCAGTATGAGTCAACAGATGACATGAAGTTGCTATCCCTCCAGAGTTTCTAATTGGAGTAGGATGGAAAGTGCTTACCCTTTGCGGAGCACAAAGCTTAACCACTGTAAATACAAGTCTTCTAATTAAAACGGTCTTCACTAATTAGGGGAAACATCCTCTGGATTTGAATTCTAGTACTGAGCAGTTGAATAGGTCTGCTGTCCACTGGCTTTTGTGGCAGTCCTGATATTGAGTCCCAGGGATCCTTTGAGTATGCCAGTGGAGCCTGGATAGATGGGGTTTGGTCTGGGGTCCATGAAGGGAGAGAAGGGAATAGAAGGATAGTGCTGTAACCAAGAAAGATGTTAATCTTAAGGTTTTCTGTCAGATCACAGTATGAATTAAATTTCTGTACACCATATTTAAAGAAGAGTGTGGAACTAAAATGTATCTGGAATAGCTTGATAAGAATGCTGAAAGGATTGGAAACCATTTCATATGACAAACAGCTGAAGGTACTAGAGCCAAAGTTTAGCCTAGTGAAGAGACTTACTGGGACAGGACTCACTAACATCAAATATTTCTTTTAAGTGTAGAACTGTATAGAAGAGGGATTTATTCTTTTTTGAGCTTAGAGAGAACTGGTAGTGGATAGAAGTTTTAAGGGACAGCAATTTCAATTCAGTATAGGAAAAACTTTCTAATATTTCTGACTGTCTAAAAATGGAATAGACTGCCTCTAAATGTTGTATGTTCCTTTGCTGGCTGTATTCAAGAAGAGCTTAGTTGTTGAATATGTATTGTAAAGAGAACGAACTCATACTTCTCAGATAGAAGAATTGGATGGTGTATGAGGCCCATTCCAACTCTTAAGATTTTATCAACTTTATATAATATTATAAATCTTTGGAAAGGTGAAAGTGTTGCTAAATAGTACTTATTATTGACATTCACAAATACTTTCCTTATTTAAATTCATACAGTTTAGTTCTCTGTGAAAGTAAGTTCTGTTTTTTGTTTTATTTCACTTTCAGTCAATTACTCAACCAGATTCTACTGGTGATCCTAACAATATGACTCTATTGGCAGAAGAGGCTCGTAAACTTGCTGAAAGGTAATTTCTTGATTCATGTATTTATTACCAAAGTTTAGCCTGTCTTCCGTCCCCATATTTGTGTATTGTTTTCATATAACCAACTTTTAGCAAGCTAGACTCCTTTTCTAAATTTTTTTCTTTTGTCACAAGATAGTTATTGTTTTTGTTGCTGTTAATCCATTTTTTTCCTTGTAAAAATCAGTGAAAAGAATCTCCCACCTTGGAACTCAGAGTGTTTGGGGGATATTTAGGACATTGTACTTTTTTGAATTGACCCAAACATAACTAAACCTAGAAATGTCAAATTCAAATTTGGGTATATTTGTTCTTGGCTATTTGGATTGTCTTGATGTATAAGTTGGTTCTTAGTTATTGAAGATATCCATCCAAGGATTCACAGTAGAAAACTTCTGTTCAAATGATTCAAAGTTGGTTTTCTGCAAAAGCAAAAATATAACATGAATGAGAAGAGAATCAATCCATCTGTCACATTAAACAATCATCTGTGAACTAAATCCTCCATTTTAATGCCCTAGAGAGATAGTAGAAATCTTTAGGGACCTTCATTGTTGAGGTAAGACATTTTCCCTGAGACCCAAATGATCTTGCATTGAAAGAGCCTTAACAGTACTAAGGTAGTTTTTCTCAGTAATTCAGATTAACTTGTTTGAAAGCTGGTCTGATTGGAATGGAATTTTTAAGACATATTATCTTGCTCTGGAATATAAGCAGTATTTTCAATAAGGCTAACAAAGTGATATATATATATAGTTGGGGACTTTGGGGACTTTTTAATGCTTCTGAATTAATTTTGAATACTTGAATTCAGCTTATCCTGAGTAGTTTAAACATCCATTCCTATATTTGTTTATATTGTTAATTTTCTTTTTTTTTAGTTGTTTTTTTTGCCAAGCAATGGGGTTAAGTGACTTGCCCAAGGCCACACAGCTAGGTAATTGTGAATTGTCTGAAGCTGGATTTGAACTCAGGTACTCCTGACTCCGGGGCTGGTGCTTTATCTACTGTGCCACCTAGCCGCCCCTATTGTTAATTTTCTGAAGAAATCATTTTGCCCAACAAAATTAAAGGAATTAAACTTATGCCCAGCTTCCATCCAGATTATCCCAAATTCCAGACTAACAAGATTTTAAATATTTATGGAGTTTTTCTGAATTCAGTGATCTTTTTTATTTTGAACATTAAGAATTATTCTATTGCCAGTTCCCACATTTGTAGAGAATGGTGCAAAATTATGTAATGCATAAATAAGTTAAAAACTCACATAGCTGAGATAAGCATATTTTTTTGTGTAGGGGAACATTTCTTATGTCAATTTCTGTTTTATGGAATTGTTTTTCTTTTTCTGTCATAGACATAAAAAAGAGGCTGATGACATTGAACGAGTAGCTAAGACAGCCAATGATACATCAACTGAAGCCTATAATCTGCTTTTGAGGACTTTGGCCGGAGAGAATCAAACAGCAGTTGAAATTGAAGAACTTAATAGGAAGTGAGTCTAATTTAAAAGTGTTTGATGAGTCCTTTAGATGTGTGTGTGAGTCAGTGACAGTGCAACAAGATAGTAAATTCTAGTTTATTTAGAGCATATTCTAGATGGTTACTTGTGCTTTTGAAATGTCCTATAGCAGTTGGTTGGGGAAAGCAGGTAAGGCTTTTGAGTCTACTTTGTTGATTATTGGAATTGGAGTTTAAAAAAATAATCAAAACATTTAAACTGTTGAAGAAATTAGAAATGAAAAGAAGCATATGTGATAGCCATAGTAGGTGGGGGAGTCAAGGAGAAAATATTCTAATGGACTGAAGATATTGGTAATTGAAAGAAGAATGTATTCTGTGGGTTTTAAGCAAAAGTAATAGAAAGAAATTTAAATTTAACTAGATATTACTTGTTATTAAAATTTTAACTTATCACACATTTTATTGTGTTGTATCCTACTAGTGGAAAGCTCCTTTAATGTGTTTTTGACTTTATGCCTCAACCATCTCACAGTACTTTTTACTGACCTTTAAGTGATGCCCTAGGAGCCTTACCCAAAATACCTATTCTTGCATTGGCATCAAAAAGCATCTGGTTCTTCCTCTCTCTCTCTCCAGGCTGGCTTCGTGTTTGTCTCCTCTTGTACCCTTTGTTGCATGCAGACCAGTCCCTTGCTCCTCCTCAAGCACAGCAGTGCCCCTCCTGCCACTGTCCCTCACCCAGGCCTTTCCTGATCCCCCCCATCCACCCCAAGTCTTTATCACTTTCCCCTTCTCATCAGTGGAGTTGCCTGCTGATCTTGGGAAAGGGAACTCCAGTGTCTGCCCTTATGCCCGCTCTGTCTGCATTTTGTGTCTCCATCTCTGCCCTCCCCCAGGAGAAGGCTAACTCCAACTTTCATTTAAAGAGGTATACCTCAAATTTTTTTTTAATTTTTAAAAAATTAAATAAAGAGGTATACCTCTTTAAATTATTGGACACGAATGGGCCAAATACTATAAAATATAAGTGACATTGAGCTCTGAGATCGGACCAGCAACCGCACCACACCTACACCACTATCATTCAGAGTTAACTCTCAACCTTTTGAACAATAGGAATAAACATGTATCTCGTTCATTTTTATAGAAATTTTGAATACTTGTATTTACATGTGGTGTGTCTAGCTTTGAGTTTTTTGTTTGTGCTTATACAAATAAGATGTAATGGTTTTTTCCTGTTCCTACAGCTTTTAGAAAAACAATTTTTGTTTTTTGCATATTATTATGATATTTTTGATAGATTTTTAATCAAACAAGAGTGAAAGAAGCCACACTTAATGATCTTTCTAGAAACCATACCATGTAACACATTAGCAAAAATACTTGAATGCTAGATCTGTTGTAAAAATTGTTTCCCAAGGCAAAGATGAAAATTTTAGTACACTTAAACCCAAAAGCACTTGAGGCAAACATGTGATTCCTCATTAAAGTGTTGTGAGTTTGCATTTCAAAAGTTATTCCTTTAAATTATCTTATGTGAAATGCAAAGGGGTACAAATGACTCAGTCTACTTCTGATAGACTTGAAATGTGAATAAATGTTTAGATATTAGCATTAGTAGAAATAAAGCCACTAGGACTGGTTAGGCAAAACTAATGTTCATATTAACTACTCACCCTAGGTTCACAGTACTTTCCAGAAAAAAAAATCACTAATCTTTTTGAGAAGGATACTTAAAATATAGCAGTTGTCAGTATTGCAGATATTGATGTAAAGTACATTTGATGCTTATTGATTAAATTTTCCTGAAGTAAAATAAAAATATAGAGGTATACCCTCACTCACTTTTATAGGAGGCAGCTAATGAATGTTTGTTGTTTTACAAAGACTTTGAAATATCAGTTATTAATTAAATTTTATCTTCTGTTCCTTAGATATGAACAAGCAAAGAACCTCTCACGAGATCTGGAGAAGCAGGCTGCCCGAGTCCATGAAGAGGCAAAACGCGCCGGAGACAAGGCTGTAGAGATTTATGCCAGTGTTGCCCAGCTGACCCCTGTGGATTCAGTGGCCCTTGAGGTGCGGAATCTACACGCACCTATGTACATACAAATGCATGCACACACATATATACAAGAGCCCTCTTCCTAGAAAGTCACTCCTACCTTTCAGTGCCATACACAAATTTGGTTGAACAAAGCAATGTTTGCTGAATTGAAATCATTTTAAAAAACTTAAGCCATATTTTTATATGTAGTAGCATTACTTAAAATAATTTAAATAACAGCTATTGAACAGGAGAAAACCATTTAATCCTATGGAAAAAGTTTTTACAAAAGCACATTCCCTTAGCCAAACAAATAGTGCCCCTAACTCTCTAGCAGCTTGATCTGGGACATCCTGCCTGCACCTCTACTGCACCAAATCTGTCTTCCCTCTAAGCTTTCCTATTTCTTTTTTGAGGCTTCATTGGCCTTTTAAGTGAGGCAGCACAGAGATAGATTATTGGACTGGGATTCAGGTAGAACTGGGTTTAGATCCTGCCCCCAGATCAAATGACTTAAATCTCAGCTTCAGTTTCCTCCCATCTGTAAAATGGGAACAATAATAATACTGATCTTACTGGAAAGTCCTGCAGATCAAATGAAATTAAATGTGTGTATCTAGACTATAAAGCAATTATGTAAATTATGTCTGTCTGTCAGTCTATCTATCTATCTATCACCAAAGTTATTCAGGCTTGTAACTCTTGAGTTATCCTTGACTATTCTCTCTCATCCCATTTATCCAATTAGTTGCCGGATTTTATGGATTCTCTTCATGCAGCTTTTGCCTTTTCTCCATCAACAGAGATACTCTCCTAGTTCAGTCTTCATTGTCAGGACACTATCATAGCTTCCTAATTGACCTTCTTTCATCTATCCTTTCCTCTTTTAATCCATTCTCCACCCAAGGCAGAATAAACTCCTTCGGCCACAGGTCCATACTCAGTCACTTCCTTGCTTTATCATCTTTAATAACTCCCCATTGCATTGAAGATAGAAAACAAATACCTCAGCCTACAAGAGACCCTATAGTCTTTTTGCTATTTACCTTGACAGCCCTATTTTCCAGCACTGTGGCATGAATGCTGGGCTCTAGCAACACTGGACTACTTCCCTCTTCCAGACTGGCATCATCTTTCTCTCCCCCCTGCCCCCTCCCCTAGCTTCCTCCTCAAAAGACACTTGTAGCTTTTTCTTATACACATCATCTCCCACCACCACTCTGTATTCAAGTACTTGAGTGCAGGCTTTTTTGTTTTTGTTTTTTTTATCCCCAGCTGTCAGTCTAGCTTGGTGCTAGTGTTATAGTAGTTGCTATTGAATAGAAGGGTGTGTATGTCAATTTGAGTTTTAATATATTAGATTTGATTTAGGGGTGGTGAGGTGGCACAGTGGATAAAGCACTGGCCTTGGAGTCAGGAGTACCTGGGTTCAAATCTGGTCTCAGACACTTAATAATTACCAATCTGTATGTCCCTGGGCAAGCCACTTAACCCCATTTGCCTTGCAAAAACCTGAAAAAAAAAAAGATTTGATTTTAAAAAGGGAGCAACACTAATATTAACACTCCCTGCTAAGAAGAGTTTTAGTAAAAGAATCATAGCAAGATCCTCTGAATTATGTCAAGAGAAATGAACCTAATGGTGCTTGACCCATCTCTGCACTCTCCTAATACCCAGCCTTTTCTCAAGTCCTGTATAAAATTCTTCGGTGAATGTTGGTACTGTTGAAGGTAGAGCTTGTTACCCTACAGAAATTTGTTTGACATTTTTGTGGCAATCAATTTTGCCAATTAAAACTACGTCAAAAAGCCCTGGCTCTTAGATCATGACCTGCTTTATTTGAATTTGTATCATGAGCCTTAGAGATTTCAGAACTATTCTCTTAAGATGTATCCTTGCCTTTTAAGAATAAATTGATCATTTTTTTCTTTTTTTGAAGAATGAGGCTAATAAAATAAAGAAGGAAGCAGAGGCCCTGGACCAAATGATGGACAAGAAGCTGAAAGACTACGAGGACCTCCGGGAAGACATGAGAGGCAAGGAGCTTGAGGTGAAGGACCTCCTGGAAAAAGGAAAGACTGAGCAGCAGGTGAGGCCAGTATATGAAGTCCATGACTTAGAGGAGTCAGGACCACAGTGGAGCCCCAGGATGAGTGGGAGTGGATCTGCTAACAGGGCCGCTGTCACTGCAATGGCCTTGAGTGCAGAGATGGAGGATTTTATTTTGGAGTTTCTCATTGCTCTGTCATATGTTTCTAGACAGCTGACCAACTCTTGGCCCGAGCTGATGCTGCCAAGGCTCTTGCTGAGGAAGCTGCTAAAAAGGGGAAGAACACATTACAAGAAGCTAATGATATTCTTAACAACTTGAAAGGTAGAAGAGAATACCACTGGAACAAAGAAATTTGTGATGTTTCTTTACTGGGTCACTGTCTTCATGACTAGCTGGACATGTATTGAGAGATGAAAACTGTCATTTTAATTTCTTCTGCTAAATGTTGCTTTCCCTGTCCTCCCTCTTAACTGAAGCAGTAAGACTGTAAATATAACAAGATTGTTAATTCCTAGTGCCTTCTGCTAAAATTTGTTTGCAGTTCTAGGTTACAGTACCACCTCCTACCTTCCTTAAATAAGAAAGTGCAAAATTAAAAAAAAAAATTCTCCAAAAGAAAAACTATAGTCAAGTCACTAACTGCTGCTCAGCAAGTCCATTATTTAGATAATTGAATGTCTTTTGCTCTTTCCTAGGCTTCTAGTGATCAGTTTATGCTCTTTTTGTTCTGTATTTTTTGTTTTATGCGTTTGTCTTACATTGCTCTATGAAATCTCATTACAGTGCCTCTGCCTCTCTCATTGCCAGTAACTATTAAATGTCTGTTTAGATTTTGATAGACGAGTGAATGATAACAAGACAGCAGCAGAGGAGGCCCTAAAGAAGATCCCTGCCATCAACCAGACAATTGCTGAAGCCAACGATAAAACACGAGAAGCACAGCTGGCCCTGGGCAATGCAGCTGCAGATGCCACTGAAGCCAAAACCAAGGCCCATGAGGCAGAAAATATTGCAGGGGCTGTGCAGAAGGTGTGTGTGTGTACGTCTGCAAACAAAAGAGATTTTAAAAATTCTAATTTTCATTTCCTTGTCTTTTCCTTAATAATAATAATAATAAAATGTGATCTTTCTTCTTTGTTTCTAATAAAATATTTTCTTTGCCCTTGTGACAATGAGCAAGTCGCTTAACTTCTATCTGCCTTAATTTCCTCATCTGAAATAATAGCAACCTATTTTCATCATTGTTATAAGAATAAAATGAGAATGTTTCTTTTTTTTTTGTTTTGGCTTTTGTAAGGCAGTGGGGTTAAGTGACTCATCCAAGGTCACACAGGTAATTATTAAGCATCTGAGGTCGACTTTGAACGCAAGTCCTCCTGACTCCAGGGCTGGTGCTCTATCTACTACACCACCTAGCCACCCCATGAGATAATACTCTAAAGTGCTTTTCAAACTTTTTAAAGTTCTATATAAGTGCCAGGAATTATTCTATCTAGTAAGTTAGTATTTAATGTTACATTTTTTAGAGTTTGGCCAAGGGTAGGATTCATAACTTGAAGAGATTTCTTTATATTAAAGTTTCTGTGTTCTGAAACTTAGTTCCACTATCTTGGAAATCAATGTAAAAGATAAGAAATAGAAATAATCAGAATTGTGATTTATTCTGCTGTTCTATAGTCAGTAATTATTTGATTGTTATTTTAGGCCTCTTGAATACTCAGGTCCTTGGTTTTTGTGGGACACTTGGGAGATCAGGTTATGATCAGCTTATTTTAGAATAAATTGCCCAGAGGTTGACTTATGCTGCAGGTGATAAAATAGAAATAAGGTTTATGTACTGCCTCCAGGGTGCTTAGGAAATCTAGGATGTTTTTTGTTGTTGTTTATAAGGAATCCAAAACATCAGTGAAAGATAATAGAGTAAATTGTACTTTAAAAAAATTTGGTAATTTTATGTTTTAATTATCTTTTGAAGAATAGAAAAGGGGAAATGACCTAGAATGGAACAAATAAAAAGGTAATATTTGTGTGTTGCACCTAGAATGCTACCAGTACCAAAGCTGAGGCTGAAAGAACTTTTGCAGATGTTACAAGTTTGGATAAAGAGGTGGATGAAATGTTGAAACAGTTACAAGAAGCCGAAAGGGAACTGAAGAAAAAGCAAGATGACGCTGACCAGGATATGATGATGGCAGGAATGGTGAGTGAGTTTTGGTCACCCCGTGAAGAAGGGTGAGAGGGCTCAATGGGAGAGGGAGCTTCCCGGAAAACCGGTGCAGCCCAGGCTTCTGCCCTTCACTCGTTGGCTCATGGACTGGTCTGACTCACCATTTCCTGGGTGATGCTTGTAGGGCAGAGATGCGCAGCCCCGTAGTTACCACTCCCCTACCCCCAAAAGCTGTGGGTACTCCAGGGGAGGGCTGGGAGAAGAGGACGACCACAAATGTGACATTTTTGAAGATGTCTCCCTTCATCATAAGTAGATCCCACATCTTAAAGAATCTTCCCTTCATGATAGATGGATGTAAAATGGCTTGTGATGTCATAAAAGTAGAAGTTTTTTTGTATATGATGCCTCTGAAAGGGCAGCAAAGAGATTCTACTTGCTCTGTCCTTTGACAGAGGTTCATGCTTTTGAAGGACTTTAATATAATTCAGGATCAAAGAAGGGACCCAAATATGTGACTTTAGATGATAAAAATCATCCTGATATAAGTGTATATTTCTAAATGGGCACTTTGTGGGAGCTCAAAAGACCTTCCTTGTTCCACTTCTAAAAAGAAAGGCATTTTTATGTGGGCATTAATTGATTAGAAGAAGGAAGTACTGTGCCTGTTAATACAACAAATCAGCTTTGATTATGTATTCTACTTTCTACTTATTTTCCATAAAAACATCTGTTGTCTCAAACAGAAATCCTTTTGGATTCTCTTTTTTTGGAATGTATATTTTAAGGGGTTTGATTATAAAAAGTGTGTATGTGTGTGTGTGTGTGTGTGTGTGTGTGTGTGTGTTGGGACTGATTTAGGAGAAACAAATTTAGATTTTATGAGGAAAATAACTTTTTTTTAAGAGAACTTAAGAGAGTTAAGAACATTAGCCATAGAAAGGAATTTAGATATAATTTAGTCTTAAACCCCCTTATTTACAAATGCAAAGGCAAATCTAGAAACACTCTCTGATATTTGTAGTACCACTGAAAGGAGATAGTTGGCCAAACCTTCTTGAATTTGCTCCAGAATTTTGGAAAGATACTAGGCTGCTTTAAATATACATTTTAGGAGTATGGTGAGAAAACTACCAGGATGTTGTTTCTTCTCATTGAGAGCATGATGCCCCAGACAGAAGTCAGCGATTCTTCAGTGCTTCTAGAGGTCTAATAAGACCGACCCATTGGATTGGGAGCAGTAACAAAGATACTATTTCTTAAGGATTTTTTTCTTTGTTCTTCTTATTGCTAGTTTATTTTCCTTTGTCTCAGAGGAGTAAGTAATGTGCTGAGATTCAGCATGGACCAGTGGAAAGGGCACCACATTTGGGGCAAATGACCTGAGTTTGAATCCTGACTTTGTTACTTGTGACTTTTAAGGATATTTCTGAGCCTCAGTTTCCTCATCTATGAAATGAGAGGTTTGGGAAAGGTGGCCTATAATGTGCCTTACCCCAGAGCACAGAGTTTGGGTTCTAAATCCTTGGCAGATTTATAGATTGGATTATTAAATAGATGGTTTGGGGGTGCTTTATGGAAGTCACAATCACTAGGAATCAGTATGAGATCATTAAAAATGTTGTGTCAGTCTGACCTTATTTCTCGACTGCTAAGTTAAGGAAATGTCAGAAGCCTGGTGCAGCTAGATCATATTGAAGCATTTGACAGTCTTTCCTTTTGTCTTTATAGAGAAAAACAACATTCCACAATCCCATTCATAGTGAATGAACCACTTTTCTCAGAGAGTAACCAATCATCTGTTTTCTTCTGGCATAGCTTCTCAACATCTCTGGCACCTGGTCCCTTCTCCTCCTGTCCTTAGCTTTATTTCATGCAGTCAGCATCACTTGCTTAGATTGTTGTCACTGGCTTCTCGTGGCCTCCCTCTTGAGAATCTTTTCTCACTCATCTGGCTTCCACTCAGCTGTCAAAGTGACTTCCCTTAATTGTAGATCTGACCTATTGGCTCTGGGATTAAATGTAAACTCCTTTTTTCTGGTTTCTAAAGCCATTCACATTGTGGGTCCCAATTTATCTTCTTTGCCTTTTTTAATACATTAAGAATTTGCCTTCTCTACCTTTCAATTGTGTGATCTAGTTAAATGACCCTATGTTCCTCACAATCCTCCACCTTCATAGAAATCATCCATGAGTCCCTTCTGGATCTTCCTTAATTCCTTATGTCCTCCATCCCCAAACCCTTGTACTTCACCTCTTAGATTTGCTTCTCCCTTAAAATGTTAGAGCCTTATGATTAGGAATGATTTTTTTCTGCACCTAATGTTCCTGGTTTATAAAAGGAACTTAATAATGCTAATAGATTGGTTGCCAACCCTGAGAGGTTTTTAGTGGAAAGGTTCTTATAATTTTGGTTTTGTTCTATTCTGAGCTTTTGTCAGTGATTTGAATAAAATAATAGATGGTATACTTAACAGAATTGTAATACAAAATTGATGGGGAGCAATAAGTAACTCATATATTGATTACCAGACTCAGTGTCGAAAAAGATTTTGAAAGACATGAATGAATTAGAGATAGTATTCAAATTGATGAGATGATATATCCATTTGTGTATTTGAGTGAGTTCTACCCAGACACATTAAAAACCCAGAACAAAACACCAAGACTTGCCAGCAGAAATTGTTGGAGGGGTGTGGCAGTGAGAAATTCAGAACAATTGAATAAAATGCAGGCTCTAGTTATTAAGCAATTCGATATCTTATCTCTAAGAGAGCAAACAGTGTTTTGGAATGTCAAAATTATTTTCAGAAATAACTTATTTAAACATACATATTTTTGAAGGCTCTAAATTGTTTATACTTTTATTACCCAAGTCATATCACATCGGGAAATTGACCTTAAAAATTGGAAATTTGAAAATTAAAGCCTATGTGTTGTTTTCCCCATACTCAGAAAATGCAGAAAGGACTGTCTATAGAAAAGCATTATTGGTTATCTGAACTAGGGCTCATTACAAAGACAAGAGAGAACATAAGAAGAACTCCAGATTTAATGTACAAGTAAAATTTTAAAAGCCTCAAAACTCTTTTAAGTTTGATGAAAGGAAAAGAATACACTGATTTAGGTGGGCTGTTGAAACTTTATAGAGGGAGTAAAAGCAATTATCTTTGTAAATTCTTTTCTGAATATTGTGCCCATTATAAATTGAAAATAATAGAATTAGCCTCTGTTATACAATCTTCTATCAATTTCCCCTGATGAATATACAAAAGAACTAAATGGTAGAAGTTTCAAAATAAAACTGCAGAAAAATATACTTGGAAGCATCGAACTCTAATAAAAATCTCAGAATCATTCTTTTCTCTTCTTGGTATATTTTTGTGGGATCAGTGAAACCCATCTGTTTTCTAATATTTTCAGTGATTTCCTCTTTGATCCCATTTTCCTATGACTCATGTACATTGTATTTATTCAAGTTAGATGGAATTTTCCCTAATAAATTTACCTTTGAGTGTATTCTGAATCTGAACAGTATTGTCATGAATTTAATTTTAATTTAATTTTTTTTGGAAGAGTGGGTTGAAGAAATTTAGTTAGTTATGAAAGTATTTAAGGTTAAAACAGTACAGTTCTAGCAACTATGACTTCTTTGATTATCCTACAGGATATCTGTGTCCAAAAATTATTTTTCCACAGAGATCCTTGAAAACACTTTTTCCTTTCCATGTTTTAAGAATAAAATGGTAATACGGTCTTACCTCCTCCTCGTTCCTTGAACGAGCCACAGATATCTTGATTTATAGAGAGAGGTGACAATTGGAACTAGTCTCTATTTTTCAAAAGTGAGTGCAGAGAGTGTGAGTATTATATGAATTGCATATTTTGCAGAATTGCTGTGGGATACATTGTGATGATTCAAACTTCCTTACTAAAAGATCTAGAAAGAAGCCATTTCCCTGAAATGAAACATTGGAATTTTGTTAGCTTGGAAAGAATACAAATCAGAAAATAAGGTCTTTGTGTGTATAGAGAGAAGAAAAAAGTAAGGAGCCCAGAGCCGGGGCTCTTGTTGTTATTGATCCATTTCACCTCCCTCCCCCCTCCCAGGCTTCACAGGCCGCTCAGGAAGCTGAGATTAATGCAAGGAAGGCCAAGAGCTCCGTCAGCACCCTTCTCAGCGTCATCAATGAGCTCCTGGAGCAGCTGGGTATGTACATGCATGTGTGTGTGTGTGTGTGTGTGTGTGTGCGCGCGCACGGCGGGGAAGTGCCACAAGACACAGATTAAGAGATACTGACTGACCTGCCTGAGAGCGTTCAGCTTCACGGTGGCCTGGCAGCCTGTCGGGGGTGGGCAGGGAAGCTGACCAGGACGCATTTCCTTTGGGGACTGTGTAGGGGTCCTGCCCTGTCAGTGCCTGACTTATTAAGAATCATTTTATTGCAGCCAAACCTCTTAATACTAAAAGGGCACACCCCGCTCACTTGCTAGTGCTTTCTCCTCTTCCTCTGAGCCAGTGCAGCAGTTGTGCTATGGTGAGCAGAGCCCTCTGAGAGTCTTGTTGCACATTTGTTGCCAATCCATTGTTGATCTTGATCAAATCACTTAGCTTCTATTGGTCTCAGTTTTCTTATTTGTAAAAGAAGAGGTTTGGTCATTAGGGATTGGGTCATCTTTAATATTTCTTTATGATCTAAAAATTCAGTGTTTCTGAATATTTTATAAGTTCATATTGAAATAAAAACTTTCTCAAATTATCCTACCTGCTGAAAGATGTTAGTATAGAATTAGCCATTTAAGATGAAGGACCTGAATCAAAGTCGTGGACCTGGCTTCTCTGTCCAGAATCCCTCATGGTGCTCACACACACATTTAAATGAGAAAATGAAAATAAATGGTGAAAGGTAAAGATTGTTGAATTTGCAGGAAAACTTTAATGTCCTGGAACATTATAATACTCTTTGAGATGGAGCACACTTCATTATGAAGCAAAGCTTTTTGGACTCTGTCCAAGAGGGTTCAATGATTAAAGCAGCAAACTGCTATTACAAAGTAGTTGTACCTATAAGGGAGTCTTATAGCAAGGAGAGTCTTATAAGCTTCCATCATCTCTTCATTTCTTATCTTCTATTTTCTTAAATTAGGGGATATTTTGATTCTACCTCAGGCAGCTGAAGTCATTAGTTTGCCAGGAAGAAGCTGGCAGTTCCATGATTCTGTGTTTTCATTGCTTCATATGTACACACTTTAAACTCACTCACATAATGGAAGACTACACTATCAAAAAAAAAATTTCCCCTAGATTTTAAATCAAACCTAAATGCACCAACATTCTTAGTGTGTTATCTCTTTTGGGGGGTAGTTTATTTTCTCCTTCTTCCAATTTCCCAAGAACAATATAATCCTGAGAATTGGTGTACTTTGCCTTGAGTAAATCTTAGGAGAGATGGAGTGTTACAGTATACTTGAGACTAAAAATTATCATTGCTACACTGGACACCACTAAAATAACAAGCCAGCCCCATATGCAAACTAGACTAAATATTCTATAGCTGTCTTTCCATTGTGAAAATTAAATGACTTTTGAAATTCACACATAAAGTTTGAGGTCCAGAACACTTAGCCCCAAATTATAGGATTTTTTTTTAAGGGTCATTGTTGTCTTATCACTAAATTTGGCATATAGTAAGCATTTTATAATGCATTTGATTTGGCTTGAGAGAGAGATATTGGAAATCACTCAGTGTTAGCTTGTGTGTTATGAATCATTCCAGCTGGATTAGGGTCGAAATGTGTTTATACTTTGCATCCATTGTTTATACCCCATGTACTTCTCACAGACTTAGAAGTCACGTTCAGCAGAGCTCGGGCCCGTTTCTAGCTGCTGTGCTTGGTTTGTGAAGGGCTTCAGGAGTTCTGTAACATGCTAGGGACCAAGTCTTTTCCTGGAATTGACTTCTTTGTTTCTGTACCTTCCTACTCCTTAGGGCAACTGGACACTGTAGACCTGAACAAGCTGAATGAGATTGAGGGCACGTTGAACAAAGCCAAAGATGAGATGAAGACTAGTGATCTTGACCGAAAAGTATCTGATCTAGAAAATGAAGCCAAGAAACAAGAGGCTGCCATTGTGGACTACAATAGGGATATTGAGGAGATCATGAAAGACATTCGCAACCTAGAAGACATCAAGAAGAGCTTGCCATCTGGTTGCTTCAACACCCCCTCCATTGAGAAACCCTAAAGGCTTGTGGGGGGGGGGCAGCCTTCCTGCAGTGACTGGTGGCGTGATGGGGAGGCTGTGGAACGCCTTCACACACAGATGACCTTCTTCAGACCCCAATTCTCCGCTGCTCCTGGTCACTGTTCTTTTTGAACCAGGAAAAGTTGCAAAGTTCAAAGAGAGGCAAATTAAATTTTTGTCTTTGGGCATCAAAGGATTTTTTTTATTAATAAGGTCTCTCTTCCACCCACAATATGCTGTTACCTACACTCTCCCTTTTGATTTGCACAAGGACACAAAGTGTCCTGGATTACAGTACAGTGGTACCAATTCAGCTGTATGTGAACCATTGTATGTCAGGGCACAGGAAGCACTCACCCTTGCTTCTCTGATTGCCACCTAAAAGACCCTCCTCAGCCCTGGTCAGACCTCTTCATTTTTGTATGAAGGAAACAGAATGGCTACTCTACAGTAGCAAGGAGAGGCCGGGAAAGAAAGTGTCTCTGGAGCCCAGCCCTTGTCCAGCAGCATTTTAAAGGAACTAACCATCCCTGTGCCAAAAGGTAGTGTCCAACTAGAACTTTGGTAGCATTCTACCGAATGTTTTACCATCTGTTCTGAGTGCAATACCCTGAGCCACCTGCTGATTCAAAAAAGATGCTATTATTTATAATGTTGTATGACAGTCCCCAGGACAGAAGAAGAAGAAGAAGTAGGCTTAAATGTTTTTCTCAAAAGCTACTCATGACCTGAATAAGCAAATCATTTCTCAAATCTTTGGGTGGTTGGCTAATTCTTTGGGCTGGCAGCTTGCAAGATAGGGATTTGTTTTGCATTCACCAAAAGACTTACATCCCTGTATGTAGAATTAATATAGAGAGATTTTATGTAAGAATGAAATAACCACTAAAGTCTTTTTTTGAAAAGAAAAATAAGTCAATGCTTAGCAGATTTTTAGATATGTCATAGTTTTGGAGATAGTGTTAAATTATCAGGCAGAATCATTGGTCAATAAGATCTTGGTTTTAAAAAAAATCTTTGTTATTCACATTACTTAAAAGGATAACACAGTTTGCTCATTTGGCACTGTCCGTTTCCCTCCTGGAGAGAGAGATATGAAATACTAAACCCTTTAGTCCTGTCTTCTTCTAGTGTCCCAACTGTCAGAAATCACTCCAGAATACTTTGTGTTTAAACGTTGGTGGCTTTTCTTGCACTCTCGGTATGTCACACAGCTGCCACCATCATCTAGAAGCCTCCACCTCATCATTTTAACCTGTTACAAATTCTCTCTCCTTTATATTAAGGAAAAGTCCTTACATGGAGTTTCCAAATAGGCTTTTTCTACTTTTTATTCTCAAACCTGTGATATTGCTCCATAGATTACAGTACAGTGGCTCTCTTCTTACACCCCCCCCCCCACTCCCTGCCTTTGAGATTCATATATAGCCTTTAACACTATGCAACTTTGTACTTTGCGTAGCGGGGAAGAAACTATTATCTGACACACTGGTGCTATTAATTATTTCAAATTTATATTTTTGTGTGAATGTTTTTGTTTGTTTTGTTTATCATAATTATAGATTAAGAAATTTATGTAAATATACTTGGTCCTGTTTCCAGAATGACAGTGTCTGTTCTCCTCAACCCTTCATATTTCCTTTTAACCAGCACAACAATCTGCAACTCCGTTTCTCCGATTTCTTACAATTTTTTTTCATTTATAATTCCTCTGGATTAGGTTCTTCTCTCTATTGCCCTCCTTGTACCCATTGCCTTGTGTTTGCAGTATTTGTAGTCCATAGTATTGGTAGGTAATTGTTTACCTGAAAACACAGCCTCTAGATAAAAGAGCCACTCAGGCACCCCCCCAGATACAGCACCAGGTTACCCTGAACAGTTACTCCTGCAGACTCTAAATCTTTGTGTCTGATGTATAATAGCAATGCTAGGTTGACTTGTGTGTAGGAGCATTAGCAGATGCTTCCAGAAGAGTCTGCAGCATCAGTGTGGGTCCAGGTAGAAAAGTGAAGTTTCTGGGTATTACCCTGTGTGGGTGAATGTGAACTGTGAGAGCTTAATTGTTAGATTTCCATAAGGCATCAGGGACAGTGCTATAGGAGGGTAGATGGGGAGGATGCTTAGTCTTGGAACATGCCTCTCCCCTACTATCCCCTAGGGCATGCTAGAGTTTACCAAAAATCCTGTGACTTGGCCTTCCTCTGCCCTGTCTCCCTGCCCCTCCGGCTACCATAAAACCAATTGCCTTTTTTGACGCCAAGTTTTCCCATCAGTATTTCCTGACCAGCTTTGGTAGTAAGGCGGTCACAGCTGAACACTCACTCATCTCCTGGTCAAGGCTGCAGGAAAAGTCAAGAGAATCTGCCGGCATCACTGTGCCCCCTTCCCCTCCACCACCTCAGGCACACCCCAGGGAAGCTCAGCCCAAGTTTGGATTGTTGCTTCCTGTTTCTCCTTTCCTCACTCTAGGGGGTGTGGTGATTTTTAACAGAATTTTATTTTTTAAATAAAGATCCATTCTAAGAAACTCCTTCCATTACCCCTGCATTGCAGCTGCCAGTGGCTGCCGGCGCTCTGTCCTTTGTGAATGGCATCAGCAGCAGTGTCGCGGGCATGTGAATGGCTGTTCTTTGTCTGGAACTTCTTTGTTGATCTCGTGCCTTCCTTCACTTGAGCTTCTTGCCTTAATCTCTGCAGTCTTGCTGTCTGGAGAGGTGAACAATGCAACACTTGGCGTTTTTTATGTATAAAACAGTATTTTTATTTATAATAAAGTCTGAATATTTGTAACCCCTCATAGACTTGGTGTTATCTGAGCATGATTTTATGGGAAGAATAGGAGGGATTTTGTCATAGGTATAAAAAAAACATTTAAATGGTAAAGAATAAAGGATAAATGGGGGTACAGAGTGCAGAGCACTAGTCCAGAGTTGGGAGGACCTGAGTTCAAATACAGCCTCAGACACTTGACACATACTAGCTGTGTGACCTTGGGCAAGTCACTTAACCCTAACTGCCATAAAAGGAAGGGTAAATAAATCTTAACATGAATATTGATTGTCTGGAAGGGCAATTCCATGTGACCTTGATAGTAAATACCATGTTAACTGATCCATATTACCATTTTTAAGCTCTTTGAATATATTATCTCATTCAATTCTCAACACAGTTTTGTAAGGTAAGTACTAGAGTGGTCCCCATTTTATAGATGAGGAAACAGGCTCAAAGAATCTAACTTGTCCTTATGGTGACACAACTAGAAAATGTCATTGGCAGATTACAAAACCAACTTTTACTGATTACAGGCTTAGCACTTTATCCATAGTAAAGAGGGTTTATTTTCTATTGATGAAGAGTGAAAAGGACTTCAGAGATAGGGAAAACTTAAAATTGGGGCTTGTTAAATGGAAAAAAATCACTAAGACAATTTATCATACATTCTATCTGCATACAGCTACTCTGGCAGAGTAGCTGGCTAATGTGTCTCCTTTAAGAAAAACAAGTTCCAACATACCCTGAAATGAAAGGGCATATGTCAGTCAAATGGTAACTGGTACCCTCTAAATGTCTGAAGATATTTCCATAAGAGATGCCCACAATATGTCCCTACATGTTGCAGTGGTTACACTCAGCTTGGTCCCACCTGTAGTCAATCCAGAGTGTGCTTCACTATGGGGCTCTGTAACAGAGGGATCTGAGCCTAGAATTTTCAAGTCTTCCCAATTTACTTATAGCTTCTGTAAATACCAATAAGTTTCAACATTTGATCTTAACCCAAAATAAACTTAAGAAAGTGACATTATGAGTCTTAACAGTATATCCAATTTTTTTTAAATTGAACAAATGTCTGCATGACTTCATATAAACAACAGATCTAAAAGTTCAGTGATACTGAATTTTCCTCAGTATTCAAGAACATAAGTTAATACCTTTATTAGAAATACTCTTCCTAAATGTTTCTGATTTCCAAAAAAGTTATTTGAAGTGCTGATATTATTTCCTGTTCATATGTTGTGAAGGCAGTCATTAACTGTTAGGCCAGCATGTTGCCCTACTTAAAGGTCAGCAGTTTCTGGGAGATTGCAGCATAATTTTCTGAACCCCCAGTATCACAAAAGGTTTTTTTTTTTTTTAAATAAGCACCGACTATATGGAGAATTATGTGTTAGGTGCTTAGGAAGATAAAAAGCCATGGTACCTAAGATACTAGTCTAGTACAGGGACTAGCCAAAAACAGGAGTATAATAAATGTTGCATGATGTGACTTAAAACAAGTGTATGAGGTACAAGAAAGAGGGAAGGGCACAGTTCTTCAGTTATTCAAGTCAGAATTAGAGGGTTTCCCTAAAAGGAAGCTGTGATACTGAAGAGTTTCATCATTTATAGGAGAAATGTGTTAACCCCCTTTTTGTTTGTGGTGGGCAAGCATCAGCTTTATCCTATGGAAGAGAAATTTACTAAGGAACTCAATGTATAAAAGTTAGAATTTTTTAAGGAAGTAAAGATTCTCCTTGTTTCTTCCAATCAGCATTAAGTACTAAAGTTTTAGAAATATCAGGAAAGTAATATCTATTTGAGGTTTGATTGGTATTTGAAACTAGCCAATACAAAATGAGACGGCTCTTATGATTGTTGGATTTGGAATTTTAGAGATCTTAGACACTATCTAAAAAGTGATACTCTTAAAGCACAAGATCGATTGTCACTTAACATGCTTAGTAAACCCGAGTGACTGTTACTTCTGTTAAGTCTTTGGACCTTAAGTACTTTTTCAGCTTCACTAGAGACTACTCCCCTGTAGCTTTCTTGCTATCCACCATACATTTTGGCACTGGCAATGTTCTCTGCTCAAAATAAAGGAGCTACTTCCTATGCTGATCTCCATGCTAATTGTCCCTTCCATGGAATTACTCTGTATAGTATACATACACTTCTGTGTATGGAATCAGTTGGCTCCTGATGGCAGAAACTTTCCTTTCTACCTCTGTGACCCACACGGTGAACTAGTTCACAACTTCATGACTTTACAAATGAGAAAATGGCCAGAAATCGCACAGGAGATAATAGAGGTAGAGTTTGAACCAGGTCATCCACCTCCAAATCCAATGACATTTTCAATGATACCAATGAAAGAAAATCATTTATTGTAGACTTATAATGTGTTGAGAATAGAAATTTAATGGATAAAGAAAATAGAAAAATGAAAGGAAGTATAGCAATCCTGCTACTGCTACAGGCTAGGTAAATAGGTAAATGGTGGTGGGGTTCGGAGACCTTTTGAGATCTGACCACCATGAGCAGCCACAGTTTGCCTTGCAAGAAGAGGGAGGGGATAAAACTGAAATCTTAGGGGTTCTTTCATTGAAGACAGCCAGGCACTAACTGGAAGACCCTACCTCCTTCTCTAAGGCCCCTGATGCCAGGCCTTCTGCCTAAGACAGCTTTTCTTCTGGGTATCCTCTCTAGGTCCTAACTACAGACTCAGGCCTCTCCCAGAGAGAGGTATAAATAAAGTGCTTATGCAAGTAACTGATATTTTTATAATATATGCATTTTAGAAGACAACTAATTATGTTACATATAAGTATAATGTTGATTTACATTGGATGAAATGGTACAGTGTGTGGTCATTAGCTACAAATTGGGCTTTAGCTAGTTTGCTCAGGATGTAACAACATTGGTTTATGAGAAAAATTAATTAGCGTTGTTTTGATTTAACAGGCCTTCCCTAGGTACATAATCCAGTATATGTATATAGAGTAGAAAAAATGAAACCTGGAAGGGATTTAGTCCAAGGCCTGCATTTACAAATGAGGCCTAGAACTCACCAAAAAAAGCAGGAGGCAGGTTTTGAATTCAGAGCTTATTATCCCAACTTTAGGGCTCTCTCCATGTCAACATCCTACATAGGGTTGCCTAAATAATGTGACTTGTGGCCAAAACCAAAGGTCCAAGTTTGCACTGATCAAATTCGTTTTTGAAAGAGCCTCACAAAAATCACTCCTCCCATTGCCCAGTTTCCCTCAGGAAACTGAATTTTGTTCATTGTTAGATCTCCCCATTGAAAGAAAAAAAATCCCTTTAACACTTGCACCAGTACTCAGGCTAACAAGACAGAGAATTTAGGAAGCCTTTTAAAGAACTTAACCTAGCTTGTGATTCAAGAAGCTTTAATCATTTGAGGAAATCCAGAAACAAAAGGGGGGAACCCTAATGAAGGGTATTTGTGAGTGGGGAGAAGAGGAATTTGAAACTGAAAAAGAAATAAGAATAATTTTTTAAAAGGCATTTTTGTCACTGGGGATTAATGGAGGAATAAAGGGAGTGATTTTACCATTGAGTTTAATGGAGTTATCTAGACAGATCTAACACAAAGGTATGAATGACATAGTATTGATGGGAAATTTAAATTATCCAGATATCTGCATGAGCAAACTCATTATGCATCAGTAGGGTCCCAAAAGCTAATGTAGTCTTGGGCTGCATTAAAAGAAGCACAGCTTCTAGGAATAAGACACGATGCTTACTGTATTCTGTTCCTCCAACCTCATCTGGAAATTTGGATTCAATTCCAGATGCTATGTTTTTGGGAAAATAGTGATAAGTTGGAGAATGTTCTGGATGAGCAACAGCATGGTGAAGAGCAAGGAGTCCATGTCCTGTGAGGACCACGTGAAGAAGCTGTTGGTCTTTGGATTAGAGAAGACTTAAGGGGGACTCATAACTGTCCTTCAAGAATTTGAGGAACTCTCATGTGGTAGAGGTTTTAGACTTGTTCTATTTGACCCCATGGGGTAGAACCAAAGGCAAAGGGTGAAGTTGTAAAAGGGCCTTTTTAGGCTTCAAGTCAGGAAAAACTTCCTCACAATGAGAACTGTCAGAAAGTGGAATGGACCACCTAGTGAAACTCCCACTTGATGACCCCTGGTCAGGTGTGTTAGAATGGGGATTGAGGGGCAGCTAGGTAGCGCAGTGGATAGAGCACCAGCCCTGGAGTCAGGAGGACCTGAGTTCAAATCCATCCTCAGACACTTAATAATTACCTAGCTGTGTAGCCTTGGGCAAGCTACTTAACCCCATTTGCCTTGAAAAAAAAAAACCTAGAATGGGGATTGCTCTCATGATTGGATTGGAAAAGATGGTGACTGACTTGTCTCTGAAACAAAGACTAACATATTATTATTATTAATATTGCATCTATATATTATTAACAACAGCACTCCCCTTGTAGTATGACTGTGAGCCATAGAACACTACAAATTCCAAAGAATTTAAAATGAGTATCAGAAAGCAACCAAGAAGTGTGTGATGGTGTGAGCAGCCCATTAAGTAACATTCAAACAAATAAGGGAAAATGCAGGGTCATGGGTCTATGAACAGCCCATCTGCTCCAACAGTATCTTTTGGAGGACAAGAAAAAACAAAATATTCCCATTGCACATTGGGAAAATACCTACCCTCCCCGTGGTGAACTTACAGGAAGACATCCTCATTCACTTAATAATTTCCCAGACACGAGATGCACAGGACACAGATGAGTGGCATAAGATGGACAAGCGTGAATGGGTTGCAATATATAGGCCTGAAGGGAAATCAGTGATGCCAGAGGAATAAATAAGGACTTCCTGGGGTGGAAACTCCCACTACCAATGGAAAATAGCAGCCTATCTCTTATCTTGGAGACTTACTTGGGAGCAATAAAGATTAAATGATTTGCCCACAATCACTCAACTTTTCTATTAGAGATGGAACTTCTGATATATAAAAGGACCAGAATCCAAGACAAGTCCTCTACCTTCTACACCACTGGTTTCAGACTCAAATAGTAACAGATCCCTATGGACTTGCATTTTGACTTAGAAAACCCAAATTATTATTGTCTGTTATTGTATTCTGTTTTTATATATTTTGTCAGATATGTCTCAATTACATTTCAATTTGCTCTCAAGGAGTTGTGCTGGTCACCACAGCCTCTTGCCAAAGAGCCAGCTTCTAAGTGTTCTGCATATCTTCTGGTATGACTCAGTTTAGTTGTCCTTACTTTGCTAAGTTAATTGATCGAGGGAAACAATCTATCTGCCTCTTTTGCTAGAGTCTCTAGATATAAGTTATGTGGATGGTTCATATAACACACTTGGATGGCGGAGGGTCTGGGAGGGGTGTGGAGGTGGTTGGCTATGCTGGCACAGATTACAAGCTTCAGGGTTGCTGAGCCAGCTGGCCAAGATAAAGTATTGGGACCATGTCTATGATTTTGGTGATTACATGTTAACATGATCAGAGAGGATTATGTTACAACTTGCTGATCTTTGAATGGATCAGACTTGATGCCTAGACAGTCTGTTCCCTTGTTGTCTCCGGTCTGATACCAGAGAATCAGACCTACAGACTTCTCCCAGAGATCAAATCTAATGTTCCATATGGACTCCAATTCAGTTCAATGCTGAGCCATGAGTTTTCCTTACTTTGATTATAGTTATCCCTTTCTACATTTTTCCACTGATGTGTCGCTCTCTCTCAGGTAGGCATAAGAAATTAAATAGGAATTTGTGTGTGTGTGTGGGAGTTTTGCAGAAGCTGCAGATAACACATGAAAGGTCAATAGACGACAGAAAATATTTTGAAGCTCAGAAACATGTAAAATACATGAATTGTACTGTATAATATGAACACAATTTATCATTTCATGTTGTAAACACTCCATAAAAGAAAAAGAAAAAATTTGGACTTTTTCTCTGTATGAAGGGAAGGCCAAAAAAATTTTCCTTGGATTTTTCAAATTGCTTGGAATGGATTTTAAGAAAGTGGCATAAAACCCCATAAGGATATATTATGCTTGTATATAACTTTTTAAAAGTGCTTTTGCATCTTGTCCCTTATCTGATTCCTGAAACAGTGAAACAGGGAAAAAGTTATCTTCTCCACTTATTTATAAGGAATCAGAGATGTTGGGTTTGGTTAGGAAAGACAGGCCAGGTCCCAGAAGGAGTGCTAAAGTCTAAAATAAACCGAAGCTAGTGAGGAAAGCTAAGGATAATATTTAAATGAAGCCAATTGCTATATTTTTTAAAAAGCTCTACTGGAGAAAAGGGAATCAAAGAAGAGATAGGAAGGACTACTGCTCAGAG